>NW_007247450.1:937946-939303 GCF_000164805.1 Carlito syrichta
AAGGGTTAGGGTATACAATTGCGTTTCATTCAGGCACCCTGTTGATATGGGGTGTTTCCCCGTTCCCAGACAGATATTTGCTACTGTTAATCCCATCTCCCTCCCCCCACCATAGTTTCCCAGTACAGTCAGTCATTTTCGTATAGTATTGCATTGGATGTTTAAGGTCCATTATATGAGTGAGAACATGTGATACTCGGATCTTTGTTTCTGTGAGAGGTCACTCAGTATTATAGACTCTAGTTCCATCCAGGTTGCTGTGAAATTCATGATTTTGTTCTTTTTTATGGCTATGTAGTATTCCATCGTGTGTATGTACCACTTTTTTTTAATCCAGTCCTCTTTTGACGGGCAGCATGGCTGTTTCCAGGTTCTTACTATTGTGAACAATGCTACGATAAACATGTGTGTGCAGGTATCTTTTTTATAGAGTGATTTGTGTTCTTCAGGATATATTCCCAGCAGGGGGATTGTGGGGTCATATGGGAGGTTGGTGTTTAGAGCTTTTAAGAATCGCCACACTGCTTTCCACAGAGGTTGCACTAGTTTACACTCCCACCAACAGTGTAGAAGTGTTCCCTTTTCACCACACCCTCTCCAGCAGCTGTTATTTTTTGACTTGTTGATGATTGCCATTCTGACTGGGGTTAGGTGGTCTCTGTGTGGTTTTGATTTGCATCTCCCTGATGATTAGTGAGGTTGAACATTTCTTCATATGTTTGTTGGCTGCTCGGATGTCTTCCTTTGTGAAGTGTCTGTTCATATCTTTTGCCCATTTTATAATGGAGTTGTTTGTTTTTTTCTTTTCAGCACGTTTGAGTTCCTTGTAGATCTAGGATGTTAAGCCTTTGTCAGACCTGGAGTTGGCAAATACTTTTTCCCAGTCTGTAGACTGTCTCCCTGCTCTCTTGATGGTTCCTTTGGCTTTGCAGAAGCTTGTCAGTTTAATAAGGTCCCACTTATCTATTTTCTCTCTTATGAGCTGTGGGTTTTGGGTTTTGTTCAGGAATTGGATGCCAGTTCCGATTTCCATGAGGGTTTTCCCTTCATTTTCTAAGGTTCTTATGGTTTGAGGTTTTACATTTAGGTCTCTGATCCATTTGGAATTAACCTTTGTGCATGGGGATAGATAGGGGTCCTGTTTCAATCTTCTACATGTGGTCAACCAGTTTTCCCAGCACCATTTACTGAATAGGTTCTCCTCTCCCCAGTGGTAGGTGGTGGAGGCTTTGTCAAAGATGAGTTGGTTGAGAAATTGAGGTTTAGCTTCTGGGATCTCAATTCTATTCCATTGATCTATATGCCTGTTCCTATACCAATACCAAGCTGTTTTGATGATTGTAGCCTTATAGTAAAG
>NW_007247451.1:0-37005 GCF_000164805.1 Carlito syrichta
GTTTCACATTCGTAAAACCATAAATGTAATTAAATACATCAACAGATGTCAAAACAAAAACCACATGATTATATCATTAGATGCAGAAAAAGCTTTTGATAAAATCCAGCACCCCTTCTTGACAAAAACCTTTGAACATCTAGGCATACAGGGAACATACCTGAAAATAGTAAAAGCCATCTATGAGAAACCCACAGCCAGCATACTCCTAAACAGACAAAAATTGGAACCACTTCTCCTGTTAACTGGAACAAGACAAGCATGCCCACTCTCACCCCTCCTGTTCAACGTAGTGTTGGAAGTCCTGGCTCGAGTAATCAGAGAAGAGAATGTAATCAGGGGTATCCAAATAGGAAAAGAGGAAGTCAAATTATCTCTCTTTGCAGATGATATGATTGTGTACCTTGAAAACTCAAGAGAATCTGTCAAAAACCTCCTTACACTGATAAAGGCCTTTGGTAAAGTCTCAGGATACAAAATAAATGTGCAAAAGACAATGGCATTTCTTTACACCAATAATAAACAAACAGAAACCCAAATAAAAAACACAATTCCATTCACAATAGCCACAAAAAAATGAAATACCTTGGCACCTTCCTAACCAGAAACGTGAAAGACCTTTACAATGAAAACTACAAAACACTGCTCAAAGAAATCAAAGATGACACAAACAAGTGGAAAAATATCCCATGCTCATGAATTGGAAGAATCAACATTGTGAAGATGTCCATCTTACCTAAGGCAATCTACAAATTCAATGCAATACCCATCAAATTACCAGCAACATTCTTCTCAGACCTAAAACAATCCTCAGCAGCAAAAAACAAAGCAGGTGGTATCACATTACCAGACTTCAAACTTTACTCTAAAGCTACAATCATCAAAACAGCTTGGTATTGGTATAGGAACAGGCATATAGACCAATGGAATAGAATTGAGATTCCAGAGGCAAGACCTCAATTTCTCAACCAATTCATCTTTGACAAAGCCTCCGCCACCTACCACTGGGGAGTGAAGAAGCTATTTAGTAAATGGTGCTGGGAAAACTGGCTGACCACATGCAGAAGATTGAAACAGGACCCTGATCTATCCCCATGCACAAAGCTTAACCCCAAATGGATCAGAGACCTAAGTGTAAAACCTCAAACCATAAGAACCTTAGAAAATGAAGGACATACTCTCATGGAAATTGGAACTGGCCTCCAATTCCTGAACAAAACCCAAAACCCACAGTCATAAGAGGGAGGATAGACAAGTGGGACCTTATTAAAATGACAAGCTTCTGCAAAGCCAAAGAAACCATCAAGAGAGCAGGGAGACAGCCTACAGACTGGGAAAAAGTATTTGCCAACACCAGGTCAGACAAAGGCTTAACATCTTTGATCTACAAGAAACTCAAACGTGCTGAAAAGAAAAAAACAAACAACCCCATTATAAAATGGGCAAAAGATATGAACAGGCACTTCACAAAGTAAGACATCTGAGCAGCCAACAGACATATGAAGAAATGTTCAACCTCACTAATCATCAGAGAGATGGAAATCAAAACCGCACTGAGATACCACCTAACTCCAGTCAGAATAGCAATTATCAACAACTCAAAAAATAACAGCTGCTGGAGAGGGTGTGGCGAAAAGGGAACACTTCTACACTGTTGGTGGGGGTGTAAACTAGTGCAACCTCTGTGGAAAGCAGTGTGGCGATTCCTAAAAGCTTTAAATATCAACCTCCCATACGACCCCTCAATCCCCGTCCTGGGAATATATCCGGAAGAACACAAATCACTCTATAAAAAAGACACCTGCACACGTATGTTTATCACAGCATTGTTCACAATAGCAAGAACCTGGAAGCAACCATGCTGTCCATCAAAAGAGGACTGGATTAAAAAAATGTGGTACATATACACAATCGAATACTATGAAGTCATAAAAAAGAACAAAATCATGAATTTTGCAGCAACCTGGATGGAACTAGTCTATAATACTGAGTGACCTCTCACAAAAACAAAGGTCCAAGTATCACATGTTCTCACTCATATAATGGACCTTGAACATCCAACCTAATACTATAAGAAAATGACTGACAGTAGTGGGAAACTATGGGGGAGATGGGAGATGGGATTAATGAGCAAATCTCTGTCTGGGGATGGGCAAGAACCTCTTAGCAATAGGGTGCCTGAATGAAACGTATCTGTATACCTAACACTTAATTGTAACCCACAACATCATAATAAAAAATATTGATTATAAAAAAAAGAAGAAAAAAGAAAGGAATTGGCAGTGGTGGAAAACTGCCAGGGGAGGGAATTGGTGTTGGCAGTTGAGGGAAACTGCTAGGGGAGGGAGGGGCACACTTCACCAACAAGGGTACCTGCATAATCAAGGTTTGTATACCTAACCCTGAATTGTACTCCACATCTTTAAAGTTAAAAAAATTAAAAAAAAAATAACTATTCCATGGTATTTCCTTTTTTATGGCTATTGTGAATGGGATTGTGCTTTTTATTTGGGTTTCTGTTTGCTTATTGTTAGTGTATAGGATTGTGACGGTCTTTTGACATCAATTTTTTTACTCTGAGACTTTACCATAGTCCATTATCAGTGCCAGGAAGTTTTTGATAGATTATTTTGGGTTTTTGAGGCGTAGGATCATGTCATCTACAAAGAGTGATAACTTAACTTCCTCTTTTCCTATTATGGATACCCCTGATTTTTTTTCTCTTGTCTGAATACTCTAGCTTGGACTTGCAACACAATGTTGAACAGGAGGGTAAGAGTGGGCAGTCTTTGCTTGTTTGGGTTTTCAGGGGGAAATGTTCCAATTTTTGTGTGTTTAGCAGTATGTTTGCTGTTGGTTTCTCATAGGTGGCTCTTACTGTTTTGAAGTATATTTCTTCTAGCCTTGATGTTTGAGGCTTTTTATTATGAAGGGATGCTGGATTTTATCAAAAGTTTTTTTCTGCATCTAATGATATAATCACATGATTTTGTTTTTACATCTGTTGTTGTATTTAACTACATTTGTGACCTTGAAGATTTTGAATCAACTGCATCCCAGGGATGAAGCCTACTTGGTCATGGTGGATGATTTTTGAGATGTGGTGTAGTATCCAGGTTGCAAGTACCTTGATGAGAATTTTTACATCTATGTTCATCAAGGATATTGGCCTGTAGTTCTTTTTCTTTGTTGGATCTTTATCCAATTTGGGGATCAATGTGATATTAGCTTCATAAAATGACTTGGGGAGGGTTCCAACTTTCTTGATTGCCTGGAATTCTTACAAAAGGATGTCATGTCAGCTCCTCCTTTTCTATTTTGTAGAATTCTGCTGGAAAGACATCTGGTGTAGTGTCTTTTTTTTTTTTTTGGTAGGTCATTTTCTTAAGAAAAAGTCAATTTCCTGGATTGTTATTGGTCTATTCAGGGTCCCAATTTTTTCATGGTCCAACCTGGGGAGATTGTGTGATGTCAGAAAGTCTTCCATTTCATTTAGGTTTTCAAGTTTGTTTCCTTAAAAGTGTACAAAGTAATCTCTGATAATATTTTGTATTTCTTCAGGGTCAGTTGTGATTTGATCTTATGCATATTTGTGCATGTTTATCTGTACTTTTCTCTCTTTTTCTTGGTCAGTCTTGCTAGGGGTTCATCAATCTTATTTCCCCTTTCATATAACCAGTTTTTTGCTTCATTGATTTTTGGTTTTATATTTTTGTCTTCTATGTCCCGTATTTGGGCATTTGTTATAGTGATCTGGATTCTTCTGTTGAAGTTAGGGTTTTGGTGGTCTTGCCTTTTAAGCTTCCTGAGGTGATTTCTTAGGCTGTTCCCTTTTGATTTTTCCATTTTCTTCATGTGCGTCCATAGAGATATAAATTCCCCTCTTAGTACTGTTTTTATGTCATCCCAGATATTTTGGTAAGACAGTTCTTCATTTTCATTCATTTTCAGAATTTTTTCATTTCTCTTTGGATTTCTGAGTTGACTCAGGAGTTGTTCAGCATCGTGCTGTCTAGTGTTCATGTCTTTGTGAATTGTAGGTGAACTATGTTCATGTTGGTAATTCCTTTTATTCCACTGTGGTCTGAGAATGCATGACAGTATCTCAATCTTATGCAATTTGTTTATGCTTGATTTATGGCCAAGGCTTTGTTCAATCTTAAAGTACATTCCATGTTGTTTTGAGTAGAATGTATATCCTGTGGTTGTTGCGTGGAATGTTCTGTAGGTATCTATTAAGTCCTTTTGGTCAAGTGTCTAGTTGAGGTTCTGAATCTCCTTGTTGATTTTTTGTCTGTGGAATATTTGAATTCCCAGTTATGGTAGTGATAGAGCCAATATCTTTTTTTAGTATACATAAAAGCTGCTTTATGAAGAAAGTTGGTGTTCCTATGTTGGATGCATATATATTTAGCATGGCTATTTCTTGTTGCTGGATTGAACTGTTTATCATTACATAGTGATCTTCCTTTATAAAAAGTGTTTGATAACTTAAAGGGAATTTTGTCTGATATTAAGATTGCAACTCCTGCTTTCTTTTGTTTTTAATTCACCTGAAAATTTGTTTTATGTCCTTTTACTTTGAGTCTGTGAGTGTCCTTTTTGGTGAGATGAGTCTCCTGGAGTCAGTGTATGTTGCATCATGATTTTTTATCCAATTTTTCATTCTGTAGCTTTTCAGTGATGCATTTAGTCCATTCACATTCAGGCTAATTATTGAGTTGCAAGAGTTTATTTCTGTTAAGAGGTTCTCATAAAGTTTCTTGGTGGTGCTGTTAATTTTTTTTTTTAATTAGTCTGCTGGCTTTCTTTTGATTTTAGAGTTGAGTTATATGTATTTTCAATCTTTTTACTGCATTCTTGGAAACAGCATGGTCATCCTTTTTTTTATTTTTCTGTTTTTAGTACTTTCTTAAGTGTTTCTTATAGATCTGGTTTGGAGTTGGTGCAAACATTTAGGGGTTGGATATCTAGGAAGAATTTTAATTCACCACTGATGAAACTTAGCTTAGCTGGGCAGGTAATTCTTGGTTAAAATTGTTTATCTTGTGGACTTTGATGATTGGATTCAAGTTTCTTCTAGCCTGATATATTTCTGTAGTAAGGTCTGCTGTGATTCTAATTGGTCTTCCCTGACCTTTCCTGCTTGCTGCCTTTATGATTTTCTCTTTTATACCTGCTTTGTGTAAGTAAGTTACTAAGTTTCTAGGAGTTGGTCTTCTCATTTGATGCTTGCAGGGGTTCTCTGAATCTCTTGTGTTTGAATGGTCATGTCTCTGATGAGATGAGGGAAGTTTTCTTAGATAATTTCATGGAATGTTGTTCCAAGGTGATCTTTGTCTTTCTGCCTCAGGAATTTCAATTAATTTTAGTTTTGGTCTCTTGATATAATCACTCATCTCTTGGAAGCTTTTTTCCATCTTTTTTGACTTCTTTTCTGATTTTAACTGTTTGAGTTAGTTCTATGTTTGATCCTCAAGCTCTGACATTGTTCTGCTTTCCGTGCTTATCAGATTGTTATTTATTTCATTCACTGTATTATTTATTTGTGTCATCTCAATTATCAACTCCATTCTTTCCTCTTGTCTCTCCTCACTTCTATTTATTCTCTCTATTAATATCTTGATATCTGGGTTTGTGGTTTGCAACTAGTCATTCTGGGGATGCTCTACTATTTGAATTCCAAAGTCTGTATTATAAATTGTTGTCTTCCCAGGGGTCTGAAACCTGTATTCTTCCTTTGGTTTTCCATCATTTGTGAAGGTTTTCCTTCCCCTTCTTTCTCTCCATTCTTTAATTCTGTTGTTTAGTGATGGGGGCTACATTTACCTCTGTTTGCTCAACCCCCTATTCTTCCTAATGTGGATCCTCTGAATTTGTTCAATTTTGAAACCAGAGTGGGATTGGGATGTCTGTGCTTTTTGCAGTTTTGTGAGTTGATTAAAGAGATCACAGTGGTTCAGAAGATATCTGCAGATCCCAGTATCCACTGAGAGGAGTGTGGGCCCTCTGGAACCCACTTTCCATTGTCTTACAATTTGTTTGTATAGTAGCTATATGTTTGCCTCTGAAAACAAAATGATCTAAGAAAAAGTAAAAGAATGGAAAAAGGAAGGACGAAGACAAAAAGGAAGGTAAAGCAAAAGAAGAAGAGGAAAAATGAACAAGTTTGGCAACTGACAAATAAACAAAGACAAAAAACAAAAGCAAACACACAAACAAAACCAATTGATGAGCTCAAAAATATCATATGCAAACAGAAAATCTAAAAAAAAAAAGAAGCAGATGCAAAGCAAGTACAAAAATGTAAACAAAAATAGAAGAAGAGAGAAAAAAATGCTCTCTGAAGTCATCTCTGGAACTTCTGGTTCCTTTTCAAAGTACTGCCATTGCTTTTGGCTGCTGCCACTTTGGACTGCCACTGCTTATGACTGTCATCAAGTTAGGGAGATGCTTCAGTCTCCAGTCCATCCCCTCCACTCTCAGAGCATGGTGATAGGGTTGCTCTTAGTGTGGGTCAGATGCCTTGTGGAGTGCTGTGGGAGGAGAATGACTCAGATCCAGACTCATCTGACTTGTCTGTTGCTGCTTCTGCTGTCAAGTCTCCCACTCACTATCAGATGTATTTGTGCCTGTTCCAGCATGGGGGTGGTGGTGGTGTCTGTCTTTCCAAGTCCAATTATTGATGCTAGAGTGCTGTATAGATAGCCTCTTGGTCTCAGGTTGGAGGCTGGGCAGAGTTGGACGGGACAACAGAGGTCTGTGTCCAGTCTCAGGACAGAGAAGATGACAGCAACCAGCAACTCCTCACTGGCAGCAGGTCTCTGTTCCAGATTTCCTCAATGAGCCTTCTCCACAGCTCCTGGTGCTAGTGCCCAGCATGCCACTAGTAATGGCATGGGTCAGGTGCCAGACACTGAGGAGCAGCTGATCTTTGCTTTCTCTTCTCAAGAGATCCCCAAGAATGTCAGATGATCCTAAACATCAGAAGCTCCATGCTCAGGACAGTAGTGGGTTGCAGCCACCTGTGGAGGAGAACCCTGGATGCATGAACCTTAGTCTGCACACAGATGGACATTCACTCATCCACTATCACACACCCACTCACGCAGACAATCTTTATGGTCACTTACCTTTGCAGAGACTCTCATACTCCTACCACTCCCTTACCATCTTGCCCCATCTCCAAAAATCACATTTCAATAATCAGCCTGAATGTGGTTGGAGTAAATGCACCACTACAAAGACAAAGAATGGCAAGCTGGATTATTAAAAAAAACTGTGACCAAATAATTTGCCATATCCAGGAAATCATCTCAACACAGGGATGCAAACAGACTCAAAGTAGAGGATGGAAATTGAGTTTCCAGGTGAATAGATCACAAAAGAAGACAGGAGCCATGATCTTAATATCAGACCAAACAACATATATACACCCATCACAGGAGAACCAGTGTTTATAAAGCAACTACTAAATAAACTAAAAAAAAAAGATACTGACTCTCACACTATTATAGCTGGGAACTCAAGTACTCCACTAACAACCCTAGATAGATCATCAAGGCAAAAAAATTAACAAATTTATTTTTGTTGAGATCTGGAACCTCAGTTTAACAGTTGACCAAGTGTACTTGCTAGATACCTACAGAACACTCTACCCAACTACAGAAGAATATGTATTCTACTCATCATCACATGAGATGTACCAAAATTGATCACATTCTTGGCCATAAATCAAGCATAAACAAATTGCATAAGATTGAAATACTGTGGTCTGAAACTTCTCAGATCACAGTGGAATAAAAATAAATATCAACACCAACAAGTTCACCCAAAATCCACAAACACATGGACATTAAACAGCATGATGTTAATTGACTACTGGGCCAACACAGAAATCAAAACAGAAATTAAAAGACTAATGGAAACAAATGAAAATGAAGAAACATCTTACCAAAACCTCTGGGAGACCATGAAATCACTTCTAAGAGGGGAATTTATATCTTTACAAACACACATCAAAAAATGGAAAAAACACAATTTATCAACCTAACAAATCACCTAAGGGAGCTAGAAAGACAAGACCACCAAAACCCTAACTTTAGCATATGAATCCATATCACCAACATAAAAGTCTAAGTATGGGACATAGAAGATAAAAATATGGAGAAAACCAAAACCTCCAAAAAATGTGGTTCTTCATGAAAATAAACAAGATTGATACCCAAACCAGGTAAAGATCCAACAAAAAAGAGAACTACAGGTCATTATTCCTAATGAGCAGACATGCAAAAATAATCAATAAGATTCTAGCAAATCAGATCCATCAACACATTTCAGAAGTCATCCACCATTAACAAATAGGCATCATTCCTAGAAAGCAGGGCTGGTTCAACATCTGCAAATCCTTAAATGTAATTAAATACATCTACAGATGTAAAAACAAGAACTACATGATTATATCATTAGATGCAGAAAAAGCTTTTGATAAGATTCAGCATCTCTTCTTGATTAAAAACCACCGAACACCTATGCATCAAAGGAACATACCTCAAAATAGTAAGCACCATCTATGATAAACCCACAGCATGCATATTGCCAAATGGACACCAACTGGAAACATTTCACCTGAAAATCAGAATGAAACAAGACTGTCCACTTTAACTCCTCTTGTTCAACATTATCTTGGAAGTCCTAGCTAGAGCAATTAGACAAGAGAAGAGAAACAGGGATATTTAAACAGGAAAAGATGAAGTTACCCTATCCCTCTTTGCTGACAATATCATTCTATAACTTGAAAATCCTTGCACTGATAAAGGGCATTGGCAAAATCTAGAAGTACAAAATAAATGTGCAAAAGACAGTCGCATTCTTATATACCAACAACAAGCAGGTAGAGAACAAAATAAAAAGCATAATCCCTTTCACAATAGCCACAAAAAAGAAAGAAAGAAAGAAAGAAAAAAAGAAAGAAAGAAAGAAAGAAAGAGAGAAAGACCTTGGCACCTTCCTAATCAGAAAAGTGAAAGGTTTTTACAATGAAAACTACATTACACTGCTCAAATAAATCCAAGAGGACAAAAGCAAATGGAAAAATATTCCATGCTCATGGATAGGAAGAATCAACATTGTTAAGATGTTCATCCTACCAAAGACAATATACAGATTCAATGCAATACGCATTAAATTACCAGCATCATTCTCAGAATTAGAAATGACAAAAATTTATATGGAAACATAAACGACCACAAATAATCAAAAAAAATTTGGCAAAAGAAATAGAAAGAAAGGTATCACACTTTCAGACTTTAAACTTTATTATAAGACTACAATAATCAAAACATCCTGGTATTGGTACAAGAACAGGCATATGGATCAATGGAACTGCAAAGAGACCCTGGAATTCAACCAACTGATCTTCAACAAATTCTCCACCAACAATCACTGGGAAGAGGAAAACCCATTCAGAAATTGGTGCTGGGAAAATTGGCTGACCACATACAGAAGATTGAAAGAGGACCCCTACCTATATATACATATATACACAAAAATCAACTGTAAATGGACCTAATCAATGGCCTAAACATAAAAACTCAATGGACCTAGTCAATGACCTAAACATACAACCTCAATCTTAGAAAATGCAGGAGACACCCTTATAGAAACCAGAGTAGGCAACCAATTCCTGATCAAAACACTAGCTGTCCATGCTATAAGATATAAGACAGACAAGTGAGATCTCATTAAACTGAAAAGCTTCTGCAATGCAAAATAAACAATCAAGAGAGCAGGGAGACAGTCCACAGAATGGGAAAAATATTTGTCAGCTATGTATCTGACAAAGGCCTAACATCCAGGATCTACAAGGAACTCAAACATGCTGAAAGAAAAAAACAAACATCCCCATTCAAAAGTGGGCAAAACACTTGAATAGACGTTTCTCAAAAGAAGATATACAGGCAACCATCAGACATGAAAAAGTGCTGAACCTCACTAATCATTGGAGAAATGCAAATCAAAACCACATGGAGTTACCACGTTACCCCAGTAAGAATGACCATCATTAATGAAACAAGCGCCGGGCTTGGTGACACAGCCTGTAATCCCGTGTCTTTGGGAGGCTGAGGTGAGTGGATTGCCTGAGCCCGTGGGTTCAAGACCCGCCTGGGCAATGAGACCTCATCTCTACAATAAATCAAAAAATCAGCTGGGCGTGGTAGCACATGCCTGTAATTCCGGCTACTCGGAAGGCTGAGGCAGAAGGATCACCGGAGCCCAGCAGGCGAGGCTGCAGTGGCCAGGAGTGACCACTGCACTCCAGTCTGGGTCACCGAGTGAGACTCTAACTCAATAAATAAATAAATAAATAAATAAATAAATAAATAAATAAATAAATAAATAAATAAAACAAGCAACAGCAGATGTTGGTGAGGATGTGGTGAAAAAAGAATGCTTCTACACTGCTGGTGGGACTGTAAACTGGTGCAACATCTATGGAAAGGAGTGTGGTGATTTCTAAAAGAATTAGACATTGACCTTTTATAGGACCCAGTAATCCCACTACTGGGAATTTACCCGGAGGAACTCAAATCATTCTACAAATAAGATACCTGAACAAGCATGTTTTTTTGCAGCAGTATTCACAATAGCAAAAACATGGAACCAACCATGCTGTCCATCAAAACTGGACTGGATTTAAAAAATGTGGCACATATAAGTAGTAAAATATTACCTAGCCATAAAGAAGGACAAACATGGACTTTGTAGAAACTTGGATGGTTTTAGAGTCTATAATGCTCAGTTATCTATCACTGAAACAAAGAACAGAGTACTACATATTCTCACTCATAAGTGGAACCTGAATACTTACCATAAGGCAATAAAAAAAGATTGGCAGTAGTGGAATACTGCCAGGGTGAAGGAGGGGACACGACAGAAAGAAGGGTACCTGATCACAAACCAGGCAAGTGGAGACCAAAGAGAGGCCAAAACTTTACCTGTAGTGTGTCCATGTGTACACTTAATTCTGAATTCTACTCCACATCTTTAAAATAAAATATTTTTTAAAATGTTGTCACTGGAGCCACCCAAAAACCTAATCCTGCATTTTCTCTAGAAGCTTTGGCCAAATTCTCTAATTCATTTGTGAGTACTTTATGCAGCATACCTACTACAAATAGTTGATTATATTTATTTAGTACCACTCAAACAACTTATTAAAGCTGATAACCTAAATAATAAAAAGCATAAATTAAATAATGGCAAAATGAATCAAGATCATTTCTAAAAGGTAATTGAAAGAATTGACTGAGAACAGGAAACCATTTTTAAATCTTGTTCTTAAACCCTGACGCAATGATGAGAAAGTTGAGGCTGTGTCCTGGAGAAATACATACTCTAGGTAAAGATTAACTTTGCCAACTTTGTCCTTTCAGAAACACAGACTCCTTAGGCATGACTGGTACCGGTCTAGTGTAATTTGTCTTTTTTAGAAACCCAGAATTCTCAAGGATGACCAGTATCAAACCATTGCATACTCAGTGCATGGTGACCAGAACCCTCCTCATGATCTCCAAGACATTCACAAGTGGTCATCGAGGAAGTCATGGCAGTCACGCCTACCTGATTGTAACATCTCCAGGGGAAAGGACTTAAGCCAGAGCTCAGGGGGCTACAGTGCCATGCTCATCTAGAATGTAGGCCTACTTCATTCTTAAATAAATCTTTTCTTCTTTCACCTCTTTGTATGTTGCAAATCTTTGCATTATTTGGCTCACTGGTTACCAGCGCACATCTCCAGCACACCGGCTCCAGAGGTGCTGTGCCCCTCCCCATCCATTCATCCACTCTCACCCTCTCTACTCTAACATTTTCTGGAGGTCTCACTGAGATCCTTATCTTTATCTCTTTCTCCTTCTCTTCCTTCTTTATTTCCTGACTGGTGATCCTATGTGGGTGGACTGTGTTGGAACCTCATGGCAACTGAAAGCTCTGCTGGAAGGTCCCAGGGAAAGAAATCAGATTGCTTTGGCCCAATAGCGTGAGAAACTACTTAACTCTTTACTTCCTTCTAGCCAAGATTTCTGAGTTTCCCTGTGAACTGTGCTAGATCTTTAAGGACAACTAACGGTCTCTGCTTAGGGCTGTCCCCTAAGGAGGCAAGAAAGACCCCAAATGAAACTTTGGACCACCAGCATCGGTATGGGTGGGAGACAAACTGCTTGGTTTATTTGCTCTTTTCTTTTCTGGTTGGCTAAGTGACTCCACAAATGACCTTGGAATTCCAACAGCTGCATGGTATACCTTTCTGTGTCTCTGGTGATTTATCCCACATTTATCATACACACACCCACATATTTGGATGCGTGCTCTTGGACCCCCTGGCTTTGCTTTTTGGATGAGTTTCTGGGTCTCTTGGTCTTTTCCTGGTTCTTGTCTTGGGAGATACCTAGCCAGCGTCTTGCACCCAATTGCTAGAAGTCCTGGTATCAGGCCTTCCAAGACCTGGTGGAGCATAGTGTCCTGTGAGCTCCAGGGGGCCCAGGGATGGGAGGATTCTCTTTCCCTGGTGACTCACATCCTCGTGCTGATTCCTTTGAACCTGTTGGGGATGCCTGACAGGGATCTGGATGGTTAAGGCCCAGAAACAAATCCATGAAACCAAGAGCCCATCCCAAGTGTATCTCTGTTTCCTTTTACAGGAACCATGGGAAACTCTCAATTGGTTGTGAAGAAAGATATGCCACTGGCATACCTTTTAAAACTTAAATTTTTAGAACTCAGTGAGAATATCCACCCAAAGCATTTAATATTTTACTGCAGCACTGCTTGGCTGCGATATAAGCTGGGGGATGGTGAAACCTGGCCAGAGGGTGGTTCCCTAGCTCCTAACACACTTCTACAACTTGATTTGTACTTGAAAAGGAATGACAAATACCTTGAAATTCCATATACTCAGGACTTTTATGAGTTAGCTTGCCCCCCAGATACCTGTTCTTCTTGCTATATTTTTGTTTTGGCTCCCCAGACCACATTGCCCATAGGCTCATCAGAGGATACTGATCCTGCTGACTTAGCTACTACCTCTCAAAAGATTTTTCACTTTTTTCATACTCTCCTTTTGCAACTCTGATTCCTGCTTTCCCTCTAACAACTCAAATGCTGACCCAGCTGGTTTAACTTCTCCTGTCTCTCTTGTAATGCACTTTTGCTACTTCACTCTCCATCAGTTACCCTTCCTTCCCCTCTTCTTGTCCTCCACCTTTATCTGTGGAGGAGGGGCTGTCATCTATGGCCATGATGTTTAACCCTGGCCTCCAGTCTTTCTTCTCTTTTACCTTCAGAGAAGGGGCTAGTGTCAAAGGTCATGATGCCTGGCCCCAGTCTCTAGCCTTCTTGCCCCCTTTCCCACCACTGCTTCGTAACCCCCTGGCAGCAACCCTACTAGCTGCACCAAGTCACCACCCCCATGTGTACTTGAGAAGCCCCCCCATTCAGGTTTCCACATGACCTAACAGGTCTCTCCTGGGAGGGGGCTGTGACAAAAAGTTATTGGAGTTCTTGCCTGTTTGTTTTTTATAATAAATCTCTCTCAAGTTATATCTAAACTTGGACTCTATTAACCTTCTTCCCAGATGAAAGTAAAAAGATCATGTAAATTAATCCTGGTAACTAACTAAAAAAAAGTCAATTGCAATTTTAATCTGTTTTTCCAACCAAGCTTGCAAGTGTTCTAGTAAAATTTTGCTTCCAACTTCACCATGTGTTAACACATTAGTGCTAAATAAAACCACTGTTTGTTATATGTTTCGCTAAAGTTGTATTTTATATACAAAAGGTTACATCACCTGTTGTGCCTAACTAGCACCCTCTTATGAGACAGATAAAGCTCTAAAAGCCAAACATCTTGTGTTGCATAACAAGGTTTGGGACCTGGCCATTCCCACCCAGTTAAGTCACTTTTACTAAGCCTAGTACTTTGCCTGCCAGATAGATGAAATATTGGGTACTTTGTGTGAGCACAATGAGGATGAGGACTGATCACTCTCACCTAATTGTCCGCACCTTACAACTAAGACTACAATTTAGTAATTTATAAGGGTTTTTGACAACTTTGCCTGTTTATAATTATAAATAAGTAAGGACAGAACATTACACGTCCATGTCATCTCTTCACTCTAAAGGGTTTTACATTAGACTGTCACAAACAGAGAAATGGTTTAAAAGTTTCATATGTATAACCTATTAAAAGGAGCTTTAAAATTTTTTTCAATAAAAATAAAAAAAACAAAACAGTGCCAACATGGAGGGCAGCATAACCAGTGGGCCAAAGAGGAACCCAATTGGCAGTCACAATTAGTGAACAAAACTCTGGCTGCCCATCAGACACCTGGGAAGAACAAACCTGCTAAGGGGTTGGTGTCCATTTCTTATGGGTACAGTCTGTGGGGGCACTGAAAGTGTAGTTGCCCTAAAAAGGCCTTAATATCCTGGACTTTGTCCACTGTGCAGGTCAGAAAGCCATTGGGAAGCAGACACACTCTCTTCTGAAGAGAGGAGAGAACACTTGGCTCACAAATGATGGCCTCTTATGGAGGCCTGAAAATCTGCTAAACTGCCTGGCACTAGCTCAACATCACCCCAAACCCCCACCCAGGTAAATATTAGGGTGCTAGAACCCAAATTAATTTCTTAATTTAACACAGGTGCCAACCTTTTGGTCATGGCCATTCATGTTGAAAGGATACAGCCTTATCCAAAAGAATTTTCTCCTTTAAACAACAGAGGGGGGAAGAAAGAGACAAAATTCAGTTAGCCCTCCCCCACTGTCTTTGTTACAAAAAAACAAGGGTTTTTCTTTTTATTTTCAAAATCTTTGGACGTCTATCATTCTGGTTAAATAAGTAACATGTACAATGACTACTGTAACTTTGTGCTATAACATTATGCTTTTAAAATTTTTAATACACTTCTGGCAAGATAGCGAAGGAGCAAGTTGATTCATAAGACTCTCTGTGAAAGGGAGTGACCATAGGGACTCTTGCTCCCCCCTGGTGCCTCCTGTCCCCGCCACGGCCAAGCTACTCTTTGGCAAGCTGCACAGGTCTGAGGGCTGGCAGAAAACGGCCCCACACACAGCTCTGTTTGCCACCACTGCTGCCACTGAGCACATTGGCCTGAAGGCTGGAGGTCCTTGGTTACATGCACTGCACTGCTGGCTCAGTCATTGCCATTGCTGCTCCCTCCCACAGTCACTGCCTTGCCCAGATTGACTTGAGATTCATAGCCATTGAGTTCTTTCCATGCACTGCACTGCTGAAGAGGCTGCTGCTACCACTGCTCCTTCTTGTGGCTGCTCCCTCCCCCTACCCAAGGCAACTCTCAATTCCTGGCCCAGGCAGCTCCAGGTCCCCATGCCTGCTACACAGCTCTGCCCAGTCCGAGCCACCCACTGCCACACTGACCTGAGGCTCCTGTCTGTCCCACACTCTGCCTCCCCCACTTAGGCCCAGTGGTGGGTCTCCTGAGACCATGCAGAAACTGCATTGACCCACCTAGCATGCCAACTCTGCCTAGCTCCACCCTCCTCCCGTTTGAGATCTAAGGTAATAAAATCAAACTGGGAGAGACTGAAACCACTCTCCCATGCTAGATCGTACACAGGTCAGATTTGAATGGTAGACTTCTCAGGCAGCAAGTTGACTGAGCTTAGATCTGATCAAACCTCCCCTTGCAGCAGACCTAGGGTATCAGATCCTAGTAGTGAATAACCCTACCAACCTGCAATGAGAACTAGAGATCAGAGGTGAAAGGACATTGGACTTAGAGGAATGATCTAATAGAGGACTTGGTTCCCTTGTTTTTATTTTTTCTATATGTATTGTTTGTATATTTGTTTTATTTATCCTTTTTTCTTTTTTCCTTTTTTTCTCTCTTCTTACTGCCATTGATGGTTTTCATACTAGTTTGGCCTCTGTTAATTTACTGATTTTTTTTATTCTTTAAACTTCATGCTTGTGTAAGGGATTAGTGTCAATAAGGAGGTTAATTGGCTTGTGTGTCTGCATGATTGTCTGTATGCTTTAGGTTTTTTTAAAAACTCTTTTCTGTCTTTGAGTCTCTTTTCATTTATTAGTTGATACGTTTGTTTTCCTTCTTACTCTTCTTACTTTCCACCTTCCTCCTCCTCCCCTCCCCTGTTCCATTCCTTTCCTTTTTCTTACCACACTTTGCTTTCAGAGAGGAAACCTATTCCCCACTGCATGGACACATTACAAGGCAGTGGGAAGAAGGTTCCCAGATATTCATACACCTCTCAGTGGATACTGTGATCTGGAGATAGGTTTTGAATCACAGTTTCCTCCTGAATTCAATCTCAAAACTGCAAACAAAAAGCACAATCCTCAACCTACAGTCAAGCTTCAGAAGTAAACAAAGCTAGAGGATTCACATAAGGATGAATAGAAGATCAAGAAACAGAAGTAAAAGCAATCCTGCCACCTCTGAACAACAAATCTAAAGAAGAGAGGGGGAAAAAAAAAGAAAAAACTGGGGAGGAAAATAAACACAAATGAAGAAAAACCAAAATGAAAATATAAGTCTCACACAAGCCCCTGAGAGATCAGACACTGAGAAAACACTTTGGAATGCAAACAATGAAGAGCCCCCAGAATGACTGGTCACATACTACAAATATGGACATCATGACACTAATAGAACAAAAAGAATTGAGGAAAATAGGAAGGAGTTGATAATGGAGATAACAGCTGTAAAGAATACTGTGATTGAAATAAATAACAAACTAATAAGCATGGAAAGCAGAATTAGCCGAGAAGAAGAAAGACTCTCAGAGCTTGAGGATCAAAATACAGAACTAACCCAAACTGTCCAAACCATAGAAAAGAAGCTTAAAAAGACAGAACAAAACCCTCAAGAGATGAGCAATTACTTCAAGAGATCACACCTAAAAGTAATTGAACTTCCTGAGGCAGAAAGAGAGACAGAGATAACCCAGGAACAAACATTCCATGAAATTATTGAAGAAAACTTTCCTCATCTTATCAGTGACACAAAAATTCAAACACAAGAGATTCAGAGAACCCCTGCAAGACAACAAATGAGAAGACCAGCTAGTAGACACATAATAATTTGCTTAAACAAAGTAGGTATAAAAGAAAAAAATTCTAAAGGCAGCAAGAGAAAAAGGTCAGACTACCTACCAGGGAAGACCAATTAGAATAGCAGCAATTTTATCTACAGAAACACTTCAGGCTAGGAGAGCTTGGAGCCCAATCTTCAACATCCTCAAAGATAACCAATTTTAACCAAGAATAACCTATCCAGCTAAAATAAGCTTCATCAGTGATGGATAATTAAAATCTTTCCCAGACATTCAATCACTAAAAACTTAGGCTGCCTCTAGACCAACCCTACAAGAAACACTTAAGAAAGTATTAAACACAGAAGAAAGGGAAAAAGAACAACATTCTTCGTAAGAGTGCAGAAAAAAATTGAAAACACACATGAATCAACCCAAAAATCAAAAGAAACACAACAAACAGGCTGAACAGCACCTCTATAAGAACCCCATTACAGGGATAAATTCTCACATTTCAATAATCAGCCTGAATGTGAATGGACTAAATGCACCACTGAAAATACATAGAATGGCAAAATGGATAAAATATAAAGCAACAATATATTGTCTCCAAAAGACTCGTCTCACCAGAAAGAACATTCACAAACTCAAAGTAAAAGGATGGAAAACAAAATTACAGACAAATGGAACACAAAAGAAAGCTGGAGTTGCAATTTTAATCTCAAACAGAATACCTTTTAAGCTATCAAAAATTTAAAAAGATGAAGAAGGTCACTATATAATAATAAAAAGTTCAATCCACCAACAAGAAATATCCATTCTAAACATATATGCACCAAAAAAAGGAGCACCGAAGTTTGTAAAGCAGCTTGTATGGAAACTTAAAAAAGAGATTGACCCTAACACTATTATAGCTGGGGACTTTAATACCCCACTTACAATCCTGGACAGATCATCAAGAAAAAAAAACCAGCAAGGAGATCCAGAACCTCAATGAGGCTCTTGAACAAATGGACCAAATGGATATCTATAGAACAATCCTCCCAACGACCACAGAATATACATTCTACTTATCACTGCATGGAACATACTCCAAGATCGATCACATCATTGGCCATAAATCAAACATAAACAAATTTCATAAGACTGAAATTTTCCCATGCACCTTCTCAGACCACAGTGGAATAAAGATAGATATCAACATCAACAAAGCTCCTTCAAAATCCAGAAAGACATGGACACTAAACAGTATGATGCTGAACAACGCCTGGGTTGATGATGAATCAAAGCAGAGATTAAAATTTACCTGGAAACAAATGAAAATGAAGAAACATCTGAACAAAAACTCTGGAATGCCATGCAATCAGTAATAAGAGGGAACTCACATCTTTACAAACATACATGAAGAAAATGGAAAGATCACAAATTAACAACTTAACAAGTCATCTAAGGAAGCTGGAAATGCAAGGCCACCAAAACCCTAACTTAAACAGAAGAATCCATATCACCAAAATAAAAGCCCAAATCCAGCACATTGAAGACAAAAAGATAAGACAAAAAGCCAGGTAAACCCAACAAAGAAAGAGAACTACAGGCCAATATCCTTGATGAACATAGATGACCAAGTAGGCTTCATCCCAAGAATGCAAGGATAGTTCAACATTCATAAGACCATAAACAATTAAATACATAAACAGATGTAAAAACAAAACCCACATGACTATATCATTAGATGCAGAAAAAGCTTTTGATAAAATCCAGCATCCTTTCTGATGAAAACCCTCAAACATTTAGGCATACGTGGAACATACCTCAAAAGAGTAAAAACCTTCTACTAGAAACCCACAGCCAGCATACTCCTAAACAGACAAAAAATGGGACAATTTCCACTGAAAACTGGAACAAGACAAGGATGCCCACTCTCATCCCTTCGTTCAACATAGTTTTGGAAGTCCCAGCCAGAGCAATCAGATTAAAGAAGGCAATCAGGGGCATCCAGATAGGAAAGAGAAAGTCAAGTTATCTCTCTTTGCAAATGACATGATTGTATACCTTGAAAACTCAAGAGAATCTGCCAAAAACCTCCTGGCACTGATAAAGAACTTTTGCAACATATCAGGGTATAAAATAAATGTACAAAAGACAATCACATTTCTATACACCAATAATAAACAGAAAGCCAAATAAAAACACAATTCCATTTACAATAGCCACAAAAAAATGAAATACATTGGCATCTTTCTAACCAGAGACATAAAAAACCTTTACAATGAAAACTGCAAAACACTGCTCAAAGAAGTCAAAGATGATACAAACAAGCAGAAAAATATTCCATGCTTTTGGGTTGGAAGAGCCAACGTTGTTAAGATGTCCATTTTATCTAAGACAAGCTACAGATTTAATGTAATACCTATCAAATTACCAGCAACATTCTTCTCAGACCTAGAAAAAACAATACAGGAATTCATATGGAAACATCAACAACAAAGAATAGCCAAAACAATCCTCAGCCAAAAAAGAAAGGCAGGAGGTATCACACTCCCAGACTTTAAACTATACTATACTACACTATACTATACTACACTATACTATACTATTCTATACTATACTATACTATTCTATAAAGCTATAATAATTAAAACAGCCTGGTATTGGTATAAGAAGAGGCATATAGTCCAATGGAGTAGAATTGAGGTTCCAGAAGCAAAACCTCAATTTCTCAACCAAATCACCTTCGACAAAGCCTTCACCACCTGCTACTGGGGAGAAGAGAACCTATTCAGTAAATGGTGGGAAAATTGGCTGACCACATGCAGAAGATTGAAACAGGAACCCTACCTACCCCCATACACAAAAATTAACTCTAAATGGATTGCCATTGCAATTTTAATTTTCAAACAGAATAAATGTAAAACCTCAAACTGTAAGAACCTTCGAAAATGCAGGAGGCACTCTTATGGAAGTTGGAACTGGCAACCGAATTCTGATCAAAATCCAAGTGTCCAGACCAAACGAGATAAGATAGACAAGTGGGACCTCATTAAACTGACAAGCTTCTGCAAAGTCAAAGAAACCATCAAGAGAGCAGGGAGACAGCCCACAGACTGGGAAAATTTATTTGCCAACTCCATGATTGACACAGGTCTAACACCAAGTATCTACAAGGAACTCAAACATGCTGAAAAGAAAAAAACAAACAGCCCCATTACAAAGTGGGCTAAAGATATGAACAGACACTTCTCCAAAGAAGACATCTGAGCAGCCAACCAACACATGAAAAAATGTTCAGCCTCACTAATCATCAAGGAGATGCAAATTAAAACCACACTGAGATACCACCTAACTCCAGTCAGAATGGCCATCATCAATAACAAAAAACAACAGATGCTGGAGAAGATGAGGCAAAAAGGGAACATTTCTACACTGTTGGTGGGAGTGTAAACTAGTACAACCTCTGTGGAAGTCAGTGTGATGATTCCTAAAACTTTTAAAAATTGACCTTCCATATGATCCCACAATCCCCCTACTGGGAAGAACTCAGGTCACTCTATAAAAAAGATACCTGCACACATATGTTTATTGTAGCATTGTTCACAATAGTAAGAACATGGAACCAACCATGCTGCCCATCAAAAGGGGACTGGATAAAAAAAATGAGGTCCATATACAAAATGGAATATTACGCAGCCATAAAAAACAAAATCATGAACTTCGCAGCAATGTGGATGGAATTAGAACTTATAATACTGAGTGATCTCTCATAGAAATAAAGAGGTGAGTATCACATATTCTCACTCATAAGTGGACCTTGAACAACTACTGTATTACTGTAGGAAAGGGATTGAAAGTAGCAGGAAACTTCAGGGATGCAGGTGAGGAGTGGGAAGCTGGGATTGACAGTAGTTGATATCCAACTGGGGAAGGGGGAACACACCTCATCAATAAGGGTGACTGCACAATGAACACTTGTATACCTAACCCTGAATTGTACTCCACAATTTCCAAAGAGAAATTTTTAAAAAATTGCTAAAAAAATTAATACTTAAATTTTTCAAGTTCTTGATTTAGTCTCTCTAGAGTGGGTTAAGAAACAAGCCCCAGAAACCACACCTGCCTCACACCCTCCTCTTAAACTGCCTGCAGACCAGGTACAAAGATTATTAATCCATCATAGAATAAATGACAAAATAACCTGGGCTTTACCCTCTAGCATATCAATCACTGTGACAGTATATCAGACCTATTATAAAAACAAAAGAAACCATTTTATCTTGTCAATCTTTACTTGTTTTAAATTCTAAATTTAAGCTACAACCTAATTACACGTCTCTAATGTTTTCAATTTTTCTTTCTTCAGGCTTTCTCAAAGTGGCTGTATTTCCTTGTTAAAGTACAACTATAGATAATTTACAGGGGAATATTTCAACTTACATTGATAAATTAGAGGATTTAGCTAATCATACATATAATTTATGGGACTACTTTCACTTTTCCAGCATTGTTTCTGGGGAAATAGCCTTTTTCAACATTGTTTGCTTAATAATTTTTACCTGTGCCTTTGCTCGGTGTTTTATTGGATCCAAATAGTATTTTATTGTGGTCCCACTGTTTCCTATTCATGTCCTTGAAAATAGATAGGTAGGGGACATCTCTATGGCCCACCTTAGCAGGAGGAAGTTACAGAAGATTGATATTCACCCCATTTCTCAGGATCATAAGAATATTTCCAAGAGCAGGAGTGGGGAATGAAAGGACTGACCGAAAGTGTGAAGTCATTTTTTAAATCTTGTTCTTAAACCCTGACACAATGATGAGAAAGTAGAGAATGTGTCCTGGAGAAATACATACTCTAGGTAAAGATTAACTTTGCCAACTTTGTCTTTTCAGAAACACAAACTCCTTAAGCATGACTGGTACTGGCCTAGTGTAATTTGTCTTTTATAGAAACCCAGACTTCTCAAGCATGACCAGTATCAATCCATTGTATACTCAGTGCATGATGACCAGGACCCCCCTCATGGTCTCCAAGACATCCAAAAGTGGTCAACAAGGAAGTCACGGCAGTCACATCTACCTGATTGCAACATCTCCAAGAGAAAGGATTTAAGCCAGGGCTCAGGAGGCTAATGTTTCACACTCATCTAGAGTGTAGGCCCACTTCCAATCTGTGGGGTGAAACTTTCTTAAATAAATCTTTTCTTCTTTCACCTCTTTGTGTGTTCCAAATTGTTGCATTACTTGAATCTCTGGTTACCAGCACACACCTCCGGTATGCCAGCTCTGGAGGTGCTGTGCCCCTCCCCATCCATCCATCCACCTTTACCCTAACAGTAATTATTGGAAAAAGTATTTACAAAGTTTTACCACAATTCTGTAACATAAACAATTTCTTCCTTTTCATTACTGAATATGATTCTCGTAACAAAACACAGTTTTAAACCTCTCTTGGTAGGTACATGAGTGTGCTAGAAAGCATGAACTTATATGTCTATCTGGGTTCTGATGGAGTTCACATTACATTCATATGCTTAGAAAATAGGAATTTTCTTAATGTTTGTTTCTCACAACTCTTATAATAATATTCCCATTTCATTTTTCAGGTTATTTTGTGTCAATATTTGGTAAAATATGTGACAAATCTTTATCTCATAACTTCTAAGTGTCTGCTTTTTTGGTGTCTATAATATTTTCTGCTTTTTTTATATGTATGCAATCTGTTGATTTCTCCTTTTTTGAGTCTCTATGGTTATATCCTGAATATCTACTGTTTCCATCCCACTTGTTTGGATATCGGCTTCTTTCAGATGAAGTTCTCTCTATTTCTCTTACCCTCCTTTCTATGCTTTCTAGCTGTTGTTGTTGTTTTGTTCCATACCTTTTATTTCCTGTAATATCAGCTTGTTCTGTGTTATAGGAACTTGCCTAATTTCAGTCTGAATTTTCTGAAAGGAGGAGTATTAGGCTGAATGGCACATATAGCCCATCCCATATATACTTTTTAAAGTATCCATTACTTTTGGACCTTTGATGCATCTCCTAGCCTAATAAAATAAGAAGACATCAAACATGCTGAAAAAAGTTTCTTTCTCCATTGGTTTGACATATAGTGTATGAATTCAGATGTCATTCTTTGGTCAGTTGTGAGACTGAGGCTCTTTCTTCCACTGTCCCACATAATATTTCACAAATTTTCCAGTGTCTAAAATTTTTTTGAAAGTTTTTTGGACTTTATGTTTTTCTTACCATAGTAAAATTATTTTTTGCATTTTATTTTTTTATGATGAAATTTAATTAGTTTTATTATTGTACCAATATAATTATTTTATATTGTTCCTATGCAAATGATGTACAACTTAGTACAATCTATGTTTTCAATATATTGAAAGAATACATAACTAAAGAAAACAAGATAATTTGGTGAAGTTTAAATTTCCTTTTTCTTCAAAAATGGTGGTGTTCTCGCATGTTTCTTTTTATTCCAATTAGAAACCAAGGATAAACTAACATAGACCCAATCAGTAGAGCAAACTCCTCTCTTTGACACTTCTTGAGCATCTTACTAATCTGCATCTTTAGGGTCTCCTTAGTAGCTTCTTTCCTCCAAATGGGGAGTTGGCATCATGTTTTCCCAATTCTTAACTGCTGGATTTAACTTTGAAATTTCTAAATTAAATAGTCTTTGTTCAATCCTTTATCAAAGGTATAATAAATCTTTTACATAAACTCCAAAGGAGTTTGGGATGCTTCTGACAAGGTGTCTCCAAAAAGAAACATCACTGACAGTGTTAATACAACTGTAAGTGAGGGTTTTGGAAGTTCATGCTTCATCTCACCTGTTGTCTATATTCTAAGAGTTGCAGGAAAAAAATTATAAGACATAACCTTCTGTAAAACTTAATGATGGGACTGTAGAGTCCAGTCAAATAAGAACAACTTGTATGTTGCACTACAAGTTGCTGAAATCTCTGTGAAGTACTTCACAGCCATTATCTTGAGTTCTCACAAGAATCCTACAAGGGAGTAGGGTTTTCTTTTTTTTTTTTAAATAATCAATATTTTTTATTATGGTGTTGTGGGGTACAGTTAAGGGTTAGGTATACAAGTACGTTTCATTCAGGCACCCTGTTGCTAAGAGGTGTTTCCCCGCCCCCAGACAGATATTTGCTGCCATTGATCCCATCTCCCTCCCCCCATAGTTTCCCACTACTGTCAGTCATTTTCTTATAGTATTACATTGGATGTTCAAGGTCCATTATATGAGTGAGAACATGTGATACTCGAATCTTTGTTTCTGTGAAAGGTCATTCAGTATTATAGACTCTAGTACCATCCAGGTTGCTGCAGAATTCATGATTTTGTTCCTTTTTATGACTGTGTAGTATTCCATCGTGTATATGTACCACATTTTTTAAATCCAGTCCTCTTTTGATGGGCAGCAGGGTTGCTTCCAGGTTCTTGCTATTGTGAACAATGCTGCGATAAACATATGTGTGCAGGTATCTTTTTTATACAGTGATTTGAGTTCTTCAGGATATATTTCCAGTAGGGGAATTGTGGGGTCATATGGGAGGTTGATATTAAGAACTTTAAGGAATTGCCACACTGCTTTCCACAGAGGTTGCACTAGTTTACACTCCCACCAACAGTGTAGAAGTGTTCCCTTTTCACCACACCCTCTCCAGCAGTTGTTATTTTTTGAGTTGTTGACAATTGCCATTCTGGCTGGAGTTAGGTGGTATCTCAGTGTGGTTTTGATTTGCATCTCCCTGATGATTAGTGAGGTTGAACATTTCTTCATGTGTCTGTTGGCTGCTTGGATGTCTTTCTTTGTGAAGTGTCTGTTCATATTTTTGCCTATTTTATAAAGAGGTTGTTTGTTTTTTTCTTTTCAGCACGTTTGAGTTTCTCGTAGATCAAAGATGTTAAGCCTTTGTCTGACCTGGTATTGGCAAATACTTTTTCCCAGTCTGCAGGCTGTCTCCCTGCTCTCTTGATGGTTTCTTCGGCTTTGCAGAAGCTTGTCAGTTTAATAAGGTCCCACTTGTCTATCCTCTCTCTTGTGACCTGTGGGTTTTGGGTTTTGTTCAGGAATTGGAGGCCAGTTCTAATTTCCATGTCATCTGCAAAGAGAGATAACTTGACTTCCTCTTTTCCTATTTGGATACCCCTGATTGCCTTGTCTTCTCTGATTGCTCGAGCCAGGACTTTCAATACTATGTTGCACAGGAGGGGTGAGAGTGAGCATCCTTGTCTTGTTCCAGTTTTCAGGGAAAATCGTTCCAATTTTTGTCTGTTTAGGAGCATGCTGGCTGTGGGTTTCTCATAGATGGCTTTTACTATTTTGAGGTATGTTCCTCGCATGCCTAGATATTCGAGGGTTTTTATCAAGAAGGGGTGCTGGATTTTATCAAAAGCTTTTTCTGCATCTAATGATATAATCATGTGGTCTTTGTTTTGACATCTATTGATGTATTTAATTACATTTATGGTTTCACGAATGTTGAACCAGCCTTGCATCCCAGGAATGAAGCCTACTTGGTCATGATGGATGATTTTTGAGATATATTGTTGAATCCGGTTTGCTAGGATCTTGTTGAGAATTTTGGCATCTATGTTCATCAAAGATATTGGCCTGTAGTTCTCTTTCTTTGTTGGATCTTTACCTGACTTGGGTATCAATGTGATGTTGGCTTCGTAAAATAATTTGGGGAGAGTTCCATCTTTCTCAATCACCTGGAATACCTTCAGTAGGATTGATATCAGCTCCTCCTTAAATGTCTTGTATAATTCTGCTGGAAAGCCATCTGGACCAGGGCTTTTTTTTGTAGGCAGTTTTCTTATTACGTAGTCGATTTTCTTGATTCTTATTCATCTATTTAGGGTCTCAATTTCTTCTTGTTCCAACCTATGTAGGTTGTGTGATGTCAGAAAATTCTCCATTTCCTTAAGGTTTTCAAGTTTGTTTCCATACAAGTGTACATAGTAGTCTCTAATGATCTTTTGTATTTCTTCAGGGTCAGATGTGACTTTATCTTTTGTGTTTCTGATTGTGCTTATTTGGTTTTTTTCTTGTTTTTTCTTGGTCAGTCTAGCAAGGGCACCATCGATCTTGTTTATCCTTTCGAAGAACCAGCTTTTTGTTTCATTGATTTTTTGTATTATCTTTTTGTCTTCTATGTCCTGGATTTGGGCTTTTATTTTGGTGATCTGGATTCTTCTGCTGAAATTAGGGTTTTTGTGGTCTTGCTTTTCCAACTTCTTTAGGTGGCTTGTTAGGCTGTTAATTTGTGATCCTTACATTTTCTTCATGTGTGTTTGTAGGGATATAAATTCCCCTCTTACTACAGCCTACAAGGCATCCCAGAGATTTTGGTAAGATGTTTCTTCATTTTCATTTGTTTCCAGGTATCTTTTGGTCTCTCTTTTGATTTCATCATTGACCCAGGAGTTGTTTAACATCATGCTGTTTAGTGTCCATGTCTTTGTGGGTTTGGGGGGGACTTTGTTGGCGTCAATGTTTATTTTTATTCCACTGTGGTCCGAGATGGTGCATGGTAGAATTTCAGGCCTTTTAAATTTGCTTATGCTTGATTTATGTCCAATTATGTGTTCGATCTTAGAATATGTTCCTGGGATGATGAGTAGAATGTGTATTCTGTGGTCTTTGGATGGATTGTTCTGTGGGTATCAATTAAGTCCATTTGGTCCAGAGTCTCATTGAGGTTCCGGATCTCCTTGCTGATTTTTTGTCCTGATGATCTGTCTAAGGTTGTGAGTGGGGTATTAAAGTCCCCAGTTATGATGGTGTTAGAGTCAATATCTTTCTTTAGTTTTCCTAGATGTTGCTTTATGAAAGTTGGCACACCTATGTTGGGTGCATATATGTTTAGGATAGATATTTCTTGTTGATGGAGTGAACCTTTTATCATTATGTAGTGGCCCTCTGTATCTTTTTTAATTTTTAATACCTTAAATGGTATTTTGCCTGAAATTAGGATCATGACTCCTCCTTTCTTTTGTGTTCCATTTGCCTGAAAATTTGCTTCCCATCATCTTACTTTGAGTCTCTGTATGTCCTTTCTAGTGAGATGGGTCTCTTGAAGGCAGTATATTGTTGCCTGATGATATTTTATCCATTTTGCCATTCTATGTCTTTTCAGTGGTGTGTTTAGTCCATTCACATTCAGGCTAATTATTGACATGTGAGAGTTCATCCCTATCATAGAGTTCTTATTGAGTTGCTGTTCTTCCATTTTTTTTTTCTTTTGTCTTTCCTTTGGTTTTGGGGTTGGTTCATGTATATTTTATTCTTTTTCCTGTAGTCTTGTGAAGAATGTTGTTCTTTTTTCCTTTTCTTCTGTGTTTAGTACTTTCTTAAGTGTTTCATGTAGAGGTGGTTTGGTGGCAGCATAAGTTCTTAGGAATTGGATATCTGGGAAAGATTTTAATTCTCCCTCACTGACGAAGCTTAGCTTGGCTGGGTAGGTTATTCTTGGTTGAAATTGTTTATCTTTTAGGACTTTGAAGATAGGACTCCAAGTTCTCCTAGCCTGCAGGGTTTCTGTCGATAAATCTGCTGCTATTCTGATTGGTCTTCCATGGTAGGTGATCTGGCCTTTTTCTCTTGCGGCCTTTAGAATTTTTTCTTTTATGCCTACTTTGTTTAGGCAAATTATTATGTGTCTAGCAGTTGGTCTTCTCATTTGTTGTCTTGCAGGGGTTCTCTGAATCTCTTGTGTTTGAATTTTTGCATCACTGATTAGATAAGGGACGTTTTCTTGAATGATCTCATGGTAAGTTTGTTCCAGTGTGGTCTCTGTCTCTCTTTCTGCCTCAGGAATGCTAACTACTGTTAGGTTCAGTCTCTTGAAGTAATTGCTCATCTCTTGAATGTTTTGTTCTGTCTTTTTGAGCTTGTTTTCTGTGTTTTTAAGAGTTTTGGTTATTTCTCTATTTTGGTCCTCAAGCTCTGAGATTCTTTCTTCTACTTGGGTAATTCTGCTTTCCATGCTTATCAGTTTGTTATTTATTTCATTCAAAGTATTTTTTATCACTGTTATCTCAGATATCAGCTCCTTCCTAGTTTCTTCTTGTGTCTCCTCAATTCTTTTTAATCTCTCCATTAATGTCTTGATATCTTGGTTTGTAGTTTGAGACCCTTCATCTGGGGTCTCTTCATTGTTTGCATTCCGAAGTCAGTTTTCTCAGTGTCTGCCTTCCCAGGGGTCTGGGAGAGACCCATACTCTTCTTTTAGTTTTTCTTCATGTATATAGATTTTTCTCTCTCTCCCCCTTTCCCTCCCCTTCTTTAATTCTATTTTTGAGGGAAGGTGGGGTTACTTTTATTTCTCTTCTGCAATATCCTATTCTTCCTTATGAGGGTCTTCTGGCTTTGTTCACTTTTGAGGTTGGAGTATAGGTTGCAATCTGTACTTTTTGCAGTTTTGAAGTTTAATTGAGAGGGAAGCTGTGGTTCAGAATGTATATGCTGATTCTAGCATCCACGAACAGGTGTATGAGCACACAGTAACCTATTTCCCTCTGCCTTACAGTCTGTCTGTTCAGCAGTATGTAGTCTTTGTTCCTATATTAAAATGGGGGTATAAAAGAGGAAAATAATGGAGGAAGGGGGGTCAATAGGAAGTTAGAGAGAGAAAAGAGTAAGAGGGAAAACAGACATACATACCAACTATCACGTGAGAAAGAGACACAAGGCTGGAAAGAATTGAAAAAAGTCACATAAGAAAGATTCCCTAAAGAATACTGATAGCTACACAGAGACAGACCAATATAATCATGAAACAGTGTAAGTCAAAACGCAAACAACAAACGTGATCAAAATAAACCATCAAAATGATAAAATCATGTCACAATAAGAGATCAGACTAAAATCACTTCAGCTCTGATCTCCGGCCTCTCCCCTTTGTTTTTCATTGCTGGCAGCTAGGTTTATTCACAGTTTGGGTTTGGCTGCCTGGGAGTTGCTTTTATCTGATTCAGCTTAGGAGTGGGGCTTCGTTTCCTGTTTAGTGACAGTACCTTAGGAACCGAGGTGGAGTTTGTTGATAGGTGGGCAGGGCAATGGAAATCTCTGCCTGGAGAAAGGTGGAGGCAGATTCTCTTTTGTAGAACCTTTTCTGTCCACTTGTCTGGGTCCCCAAGCTTGGGGTCACATGCTGAGTGCCTTAGCCAGGGTGGACCTGGAGTTCCAGAGCTCCAAAGCTCCAACGGGCAGGCAATGAGCAGTGAGAGTGGCCCTGGGCCCCCCACAGGGTACTTCAGCCAGAAATGGGACCGGTGTCTCTGAGGGGCAGGCACCCAGAGCCTCCCTGAGTGACCGGAGGCTAGGTGCTGGGTGCCAGGCAAGAGACAATGTAGCCAGGGAGCTAGCTGAGACCTGAGACTCCCATGCATGTGGTGGAACAGCAGCAGCAGGGGGCCACAATATCCAGCCCTGCGTGGGACTGAAGGTCCCCAGGCCTCGAGCCAGTGCAGTTGGTGGTGGGCTGGGGTTATGGGGGAAGAAAAATAAGAGTCTTTTTGGGAACTCACATTTGGAGAATCTCACAAATTCACCTAGGCCGTCGCCATCTTTTTCCCCCTTCCACATACTTTTTCTTATGAAACAAAGTAGTGAACAAAAGAAGGACCAATAATTGTTTATAAATATAGATGGTAATTGCCAATGTTCATATAATTTTATACTTTCTAGGTATCTATAAAAATAACATGTATTATTTTTGTAACTGATAGTTAAATATTTATATGGTAAGTATCAGCAGAATCACGAGAAAATAGAAATGAGAGAATTTTTGTTGTGGAGAGAAAAGGAAAAATAGCTGCATCACCTAGTGATCTGGGAAAAAGGTACAATATTTTTCTGCATTTTACATTTTTTATGAATTGAACTTCCTGTAAAATGTAGAATTTTCTTTTCTTTCTTTTTTTTTGAAATAGTTACTGTCCATTCCCATTCCCTTAGATCATATTTCGTCAAATGTTATTCTTGTTCTTTTTCCAGGGAAACTCCAGACTCAGCTGGGTAAGTAGGAGGGCCTGGCATGCACCTGTACAGGGAGTCCCTACTTTTCCCAGCATGAAGGTGTTACTGTGAGACTTTGTGATCCAGAGGAGAAACTGAGGCACAATTTTGCCATGTCTTATGGTCAGTTAGTACCACAGGGGACCAAAAGTTGCAGGCCTCCACAGTCTCCTTCAGGGACCTTTCCGCAGTGTAACCTGTCATTTGGGGGATTCATGGGGATTCCACTGAGCCTTGGATGGACATCTACAAGGGACATGCTCTGTGTTGTGAGGGGAAAGGGAGCTGTCTTAGGGTATGTGGAAGGGGGAGGGGGGAAGGGAGAGTATGGGAGCCCTTTAAAAACATTTCAAATGTGAGTGAGAGCAAAATTATCATGATAAAAGTAGGTCACACTCACTACCTTCACCCTTTAGCCCTGCTATGGATCCTGTTCCTGCTCCTCACCCCAGTAGACTCCTAACCTCAAGGTTATTGGGAAGGAGTATTACTTCATAGGTGCAGCCTGGTATCTTGTGTTTGGGGTAATAACTGGTTTTCTTTTTTAACCTTATAATTTTACTCTGAGTATTATTTTACTGCACCTAAGATAAGTAGTTTAAAAAAATAACCAACTGATTTAGAGCCCCTTTCAGTTTATCCTTTGCCTACTTACAGTCTTCCTCCCTTCTGGGCTTCTTCTCTCAATCCAAGATAACCACTCTGCTCCCTGCACAGATGCACAAGAACTGGGATCCCTCAGGTCCTTCCTCATCAATACCAGCTCTTCATCAAGTCACCTGTTACAGGAATGTGTGTGTATGTGTATGTGTGTGCTTTAGGTGAGTGTAAACATACCTTTCAGCTCATAAAAGAGGTTTGGAGGAAAATCAGAGTGACAAACACAATCCAATCTTTGCTAGAGTCTACTGTGACATCTTTGGCCCCCTAAGACCATAAAGATAAAGGGAGTGGCCTCAGGAAGGCCAAAGGTAACTCTATAATCTGAGGAGAGACACATATCTGTGAGTCCTGCTCTTCTGAGTTGTAGTTCTTTCTGCCTAGGTATCTAATCTGATTGAAACCCTAACTGGCAGAGCTTGTCAGTTGCATATCAGGAAGTCAAGTCAGTGTTTAGGGTAGATTGACACAAGTCTGTGTCCCTCAAGTAGACTGTAGAAAAAGAGTCACTTCTCTGGGTTCTCGGAGATGACTCGACATGCCCATTGCATCCCCAGCTCACAAAATACAATCTCGTGTCATGCTGGCCTTCCTGGACCACAATTAACCAAGGTGGGAAGATGGAGCTTCTCTTTGCTCCATGTCAGGTGAAGGAGGAAAGTTGTGCACACAGGAGCTTCGAGGGTGAGCTGTGGTGACTGAAATGCCCAGGAACTCCACAGCTGTTTCTTGTATTATCCTCATGAATTAGAGGCTCAGGGGAAGGACTCCTCGCCAAGTGCCACTAAGACACCAGCTCTTTAAAGAAATCTTGAGACAGATAATCCAGTTTCTTCTCTGGCAAGTAATATTACAGGTTTATAAACATGATGACTAGTTTTTGAAATACTAACTGTATACCAGCCAGTATGCTAGGTGCTTTAGAGGAATTACTTCATTTTTTTACAATAATTTTAAATGTTAATAAATTTATCCTCATTCTAAAGTTAGGAAACAATCTTAGAGACATATGTGGTTTTCTGAAAACTGCTAAAAACTTTGATGCTTGCCTTGTAGTCTATGTTTATTAACGTAAGAGTGCAAATTCTTAATCACTTATGTGTGATTTTGTTGGTTCATCAGATTCTAATTTTCTCACCTTTAAAATGAGCAGGTTGAGCCTGGTTGTGGCGGCTCATGCCTATAATTCCAGAACTTTGGGAGGTGGAAGCAAGAGGATTGTCTGAGTCCAGGGATTTGAGACCAGCCTGAGCAACATGGCAAGACTTTATCTCCACAATAAAAAAAAAAATAGCCAGGTGTGATGGCATATGCCAGTAGTACCAGCTACTTGGAAAACTGAGGAGGAAGGATTGCCTGAGCTCAGCAGGTTAAGGCTGTGGTAGCATGAGTGTATGACCGCACTCCAACCTGGGCAACAGAGTGAGATTCCAACTCAATTAATAAATAACTAACTAAATAAATAAATAAATTAAATAAATAAATAAAATAGAATAAAATAAAAATAAAATAAGCTGACTGAATCTCTAGCAGTGTCCAGTTCTAGAAGACCAGATATAATGAAACTTTACATATTTGAGAAACAAGATAGTGTACTAATTGAATATGCAGATTGAAAGAGGATTGAAAATCAGATTTCAAGAAGCTAGTGTATAACTCAGTGTAGTTTTACTCCAGAACAGATTTAATTTTTCAGTAGATATTCAGAATGCATTTCAGAACATGCATACAATACTCAAAACAAAAACAAAACAAAGTATTAAATTTGAAACCAAGTACAGAATTGAGTGGAAGGTTGTGTACAAAATTGTATAGAAAAAGGAACTTATGCACAATTGCTTCTTATTTTAGTAGCACATCAATTATTAAAAAAAACAGGACTGCATGGCTTTTCTAGTACCTTAAACTTTAGTATTTGAGATTTTGGAAACACAGGAGTTTTGTCTGCCTAAGATGCATCAAATTAATTGATTCTCCATATTTATTTTTTGCCACATTTAGTGTCAATTTTAGCTCTTCACTTCCTATGTTTTCCAGGAAAAACCAGTTTGAGATTTGATATGTGCCACAGGTCACAGACAGGAGAGACAATCCTCATATGGATAACGGAGAGGAGGTGACAGTCTGTTTTATTAAGTAATTTCCTGTAAGACACATAGGTGGAAAAATAGTCACAAATGAGTCATTAGTTCATTTTCCCCCTGATTTTTACACTTGCATGCAGACATTAATAGGTACACAGGGAAGGAAGATAATACTGTTTTAGGTAAAATTGCAGGACAAAGCAAATAAAATGCTGAAAATGCCTGGAAGTCAAATGTTACATAAAATAGAAGGGAAATATTTGAAAATTAGAATTGTGTTGACAGTGACTTTCATCTCTGAAAAGATATCTAACAGTTTTTGGCCAGTGACATAACTGGGGGATATTATGCCTTTGGCAAGAAACTCCATGTATAGTACCTGCAATATTATGCTTGTATGTCTATTGTAAATGCACACAACATATATGTGAAATAATTCTTATTATTTGATAGAAAAGGATGACTCTGAGTTTGTAATAGAGCAAAATTGGCATGATCAGGGCCTGATGAGAATGGGAAGTGTAATATAGCTTGTATCCAGAAAGCTCTCACAGAACATCATCCCCACCCTCCAGAGTGGGAGAATTATTCCTTTTGTACGCTCATTGTTGTTTTACATTTAGTATTTTGTCAACCTTTCCAGTTCTTGATCTCCATATGTTCCTCAACATTATCATGGTACATTCAACTTGGTGTGTATCTATAACCCCACATATGTGGAATGTTGAGGAAATAAACTATAACGACTGGAACAGATTTCTAAGGCATTATAAAGAATACCTAGCAGAAGGTTTCTTCCAATTTTGTAACCAAAAGTCCACCTGTAATTTATTTTCAACTTCTTCCCATTATCTAGTCAGAGAGTGAAATTGCCTCCAATTCCCTCAAGTCTCACAGGTCTGTGTGTTTCTGCTCACACTGTATGGTCATCCATGTACCTTATATAGACTATTTTGTTTAACCCCACAACAATTTTATGATTTGGGCCATAATATACCAAATTTATTGTTTTAGAAAATGAAGCATAGGTAGATCAAGAAGTTGTTGAAGACCATATAGATATGAAGGGTTAAAAGAAAATCTTTAGACAAACTAAGGTTAGCAGAATTCAACTGAGTAAAGAACAATTTGCAATTCAGGCAGCCCTCAGAAGCAGAGCATGTTCAGAGAACTCTGGGCAACAGTATGGTCAGACAGCATTTATGGACAGAAAATGGAAGGGAGATACAGGAAACAGAAGTGAGATACAGAGACAGCTCTACTGGTTACAGCTCAGCGCTTGTCTATTTGAACAACATTTGAACATCTGCACACACTGATTCGTGACTGCTTTTCAGCTATTCATTATAAATGTATACGTATACTCCTAATTTAGGCTTTCACTTAGTTTATGTACTTAGGTTGCATTTTGTTACATAAGGATTGAGGTACAGAGGCATCCTTAGTCCAAATTTGTGAAATGTTCATTTTATTCTGAAAATTTAATCTGCAAAATTTGCAAATCATTTGTCTATAAACTGAATGAAATTATAGGTAAGGAGGGCAGGTAGAGGTTCAATTGCTGATTTTTGTTTTTTGACTGACTCACGTCATGAGATGTTTCTTTCTTGAACAAGGATAAGTTCTGTCTTGAGTCCATAGAACCTACATCCAAAGGATGATCTTGGGCTTTACAGCTCCCCTGGGATGCCTGTGGTTGCTATACCCTACAAGAGCTGTTCTTGGTGATGACACTATTTGCTCCATTTTGATTCTTTCATTGTGTTTTGTCTGTTGTATTGAACAGCTTCCTTAAAAGTAATTGAATCTTCTCAGCCCATCCTTGTCAGAGTGGGAGAAAACATACAGTTAACCTGTTACTTGTCACTGAAGGCTGATGCACGGAACATGGAGTTGAGGTGGGTCCGATCCCACTGTTACCCTGCTGTACATATGGAAGGGGACCACGTGGCTGGAGAACAGGTGGCAGAGTACAGAGGGAGGACTGCACTGGTGAATGACACCATTGACGATGGCAAAGTTACTCTGCAGATACACAGTGCCAGACCTTCAGATAATGGGAAGTATCGCTGCCTTTTTGAATAAGATGCTGTCTATCAGGATGCCAGTTTGGATCTGAAGGTGATAGGTAAGGATTCTAGATAAATGTTTTGGAGTCAATACCTGTTGTTATCACTTTAACATACTAGTTCCTAAAAAATTTATCTGGTTTCTGAAATTTGCTTAATGCACATTGCTTGTCAAATTTATATTGAACCCTCCATTGTGTAGGCTGTCATAGATACTCAAAGTTCACAAACTAAGATGGGCCAAGTTTAATTATTTGAGTAAAGAACTTGTATCCTTAATCATTACTGTCAAAAAGTTAGCACGTATTTAGAGTTTTACTCCATAATTTTGCACCAAACTCATTATTGCACAGTGTGTTATGAGTATTCTGGGAAATGCAGTAAATTCAAAGAAATATAATAATTTGAAGACTAAACTAGATCAACCACATAAACAAAAGTCATACATATTGACAAGGTTGGCAGGGATGGAGAAAAAAGATAAAACCACTCCATAATCATGATTTCCCACTGTCTATATTTGTGAGAATTAGTTTTCAAGATTAGCAAATGCCATCGAAGATGTAAGTCAAAATCCTGGATATTCTACATGTGTCTCCTATTGAGTTTGATTCTAAATTCATAAACATATTTAGAAAACATCCACAGGAGCACATCTTGCAAAGTTAAGTAGGCCCCATCATTCTTTGCCATTGGGCACAGATATTCATATAATCTTTATCTTTCAGGATATTTTCTTACTAACTTTTTTTCGTTCCATCCATGTGTTTCTTTTCTTTTTTTTTTTTTTGAGCTGGAGTCTCACTCTGTCACCCAGACTGGAGTACAGTGGCCGCTCCCAGCCACCGCAGCCTCGACCTGCTGGGCTCCGGCGATCCTTCCGCCTCAGCCTTCCGCCTCAGCCTTCCGTGTAGCCGGAATTACAGGCGTGCGCTACCACACCCGGCTAATTTTTTGATTTGTTGTAGAGATGAGGTCTCGCTTGCCCAGGTTGGTCTCTAACCCGCGGGCTCAGGCAATTCACTCACCTCAGCCTCCCAAAGGCGCGGGATTACAGGCTGAGTCACTGAACTTGGCCATCCATGTGTTTCTTGCCTTGGTCAAAGTTATTTTGCTCTCAGTGACATAAGAAAATATCATATATAAAAAATTATCATAAATCTTAATCTGTTCCAGTATGATTTCAGAATACAAAAATAAAACAAGAAAATGTTCCAGCCAACCTCATCCCTAAGTGGAGTATAATCTGCCTTAAGTTTTGCTGTCTTCCCCAGGCCTTCCACATCCTCTCTTCCCTTTCAGGGAAGTCATTGCTCACACAACCAACAAAAAGACCCTAGGCATTGATTCCTTGATCTCTGTTCCCAGGTCTGGTTTTTTCCCCCGCTAATCATCTTGAAGGGACTGGAGATTGGAGAAATGCAGTTAATATGATCTTCAGATGGATGGTTCCCACAACTCCACCTGCAGTAGAGGGACATGGAAGGGAAGACAATACCAGTATCTTCTGAGGCCATAACTCAGGGTGGCCATGGGTTGTTCCATGTGGAGACATTTCTGTTGGCCACAAGCATCTCCATTGTGAATGTGACTTGCTTCATCAGCATTCATTCCTCTTTTGGGCGAGAAGAAAATAGCAGCTTATTCTCCCTTGAGTTGGCGATTCCATATGGTCCTCTCAGGTTTGGGAAATAATTATCAAGACCAATCCAGGCTTACTTATTTTACTGCTCTTAAAAAATTTATTTTTCTCTTGGATGAATTATACTGCTAACATATTCCCCTACAAATTTGTTTTCAGAACACTTAGGAATCTCCTCTTCTGAGTTTCTCCCTGAGTGTCCCCAACTAGAGTCTAAAGTTAAATTTATTGTTGGGTACGCACTAAATTCTCATAATTGACTCTGTCTTTAATGTATCTCCAAACTCTCTTCTAATGTGAAAACTATTACAGTACTTTATTTTTCCCCCTCATTGTGATTTTCTATGGGATTAGAAGCTAATTTTCCTTGAAACCCTCTTTATGGTTACAGTGTGGATAATTTATGATGT
>NW_007247451.1:37025-68132 GCF_000164805.1 Carlito syrichta
TGACACCATTGACGATGGCAAAGTTACTCTGCAGATACACAGTGCCAGACCTTCAGATAATGGGAAGTATCGCTGCCTTTTTGAATAAGATGCTGTCTATCAGGATGCCAGTTTGGATCTGAAGGTGATAGGTAAGGATTCTAGATAAATGTTTTGGAGTCAATACCTGTTGTTATCACTTTAACATACTAGTTCCTAAAAAATTTATCTGGTTTCTGAAATTTGCTTAATGCACATTGCTTGTCAAATTTATATTGAACCCTCCATTGTGTAGGCTGTCATAGATACTCAAAGTTCACAAACTAAGATGGGCCAAGTTTAATTATTTGAGTAAAGAACTTGTATCCTTAATCATTACTGTCAAAAAGTTAGCACGTATTTAGAGTTTTACTCCTGCAGTAGAGGGACATGGAAGGGAAGACAATACCAGTATCTTCTGAGGCCATAACTCAGGGTGGCCATGGGTTGTTCCATGTGGAGACATTTCTGTTGGCCACAAGCATCTCCATTGTGAATGTGACTTGCTTCATCAGCATTCATTCCTCTTTTGGGCGAGAAGAAAATAGCAGCTTATTCTCCCTTGAGTTGGCGATTCCATATGGTCCTCTCAGGTTTGGGAAATAATTATCAAGACCAATCCAGGCTTACTTATTTTACTGCTCTTAAAAAATTTATTTTTCTCTCAGATGAATTATACTGCTAACATATTCCCCTACAAATTTGTTTTCAGAACACTTAGGAATCTCCTCTTCTGAGTTTCTCCCTGAGTGTCCCCAACTAGAGTCTAAAGTTAAATTTATTGTTGGGTACGCACTAAATTCTCATAATTGACTCTGTCTTTAATGTATCTCCAAACTCTCTTCTAATGTGAAAACTATTACAGTACTTTATTTTTCCCCCTCATTGTGATTTTCTATGGGATTAGAAGCTAATTTTCCTTGAAACCCTCTTTATGGTTACAGTGTGGATAATTTATGATGTTGCAACCCCACTTATTCCAGTGAATGTGACATAATTAGAAGAGTGGAGAGAATATGTTTGTGTGTGCATTTCTGGGAGGGGTGAACACTAAAATGAAACATAAACTTGCATTCTCTCCTCTACTTCTAGAGAGCAGGGAGGAGCAGACCAACTGTCTCTTTGAGAGTCTCAATTTCTCCCCTTATTTTCAGCTCAGCAGCTGCTCATATGAAAATGATACTGTCACAGTTTCTTGATTTAATGAGATCTGGGATTTCATTTTAGAGTTCAAAATGACTTTTTCATGGAACATACTCCTGATTTTGGCATTGTTTCTTGCTGCAGCTGTAGGCCAGACCAGCAGGAAGAGCTTTAAAGAAGGTAAGTTAGGTAAACAGAAACAGTGTGAGCATGCTCTATGGTACGAACTTACTGCGCACTTTCTGTAACCTCCCTTTTCTGCAGCCACCTACTGGAGGCATTTAGTGAATAACCAGTAACTAAGGAAATGTGAGAAACATGAGAGCCTTTGGCTTATATTCATGTAATTAAGGCTTAGTGATGAATGAATTCAGAGTCATAGCAGAAGCAAAAGGATTAAAAGACTGTAATCGGACTTACTACTGACTGTCCTTCTGTGATGTGGTGAAGGGAGAGGAAGAAAAAAAGTTAATGTAATAGCTGTCTTCATTTTCAAGGCTGAGAGCTGAGATTTCACTGAGATTCTATCACCATGAACATTTCGCTAAGTCTTTAACAATATGGTGACCTACTTATCGGTGATTCTGGCTTAATCAGTATCAAACTCTCATCTTGATAGAGAGACTTTGGGTAGTCTATAAAGTTTTTTCACTTTAAATTTCTTATGTCAGTGAAACCTTTTTTGGCCTGTTTGAATGTTAATAGCATGGTTTTTTATGTGAATGATATGAGAAGTTGTTATCCAAGAGTTTTTCTAAATAATTTTTCATAATATCCTCATATAATCAATGAATATTTAGCATCCTCCTTCTCTAATGATATTTATGCATTATGTATTTATTTTCAGAGAATATGTAACTTAAGGATATATCTCCTCATTGAAAGTCATATGAAGACCTAGGCTTGATATGACTACTGCTGCACAGAGTGTTTTGGAGAGATATGTGCTTTCATCGACTGCTCCTTGTCAATTTCAAGCATTTGTGATGTGTATGAATTTGTAAGCTTTTTGAAAAAATTTTAATAAAAGAGAAAGTCTAACGAAGAACCAGTGATTGATATTGTTTTTGCCATAGGAAGTCTTTTCTACCTCCTCTTCTGGTTTTATATTTAATCTTAGCATCCTTAGTCCTAAGGGGTTTGTCATAAAAAATACTACCTCTGATTGGAAGCATATGATTCCAATGTTCAGAAATATGGTACAATTTGAGCTCCAGTGTAATTTATGAAATGATTTAGCATTTCTATCCTCCTTCCTTTCTGACATAACGTCTTCATTTCAATGAGTCTCTTCTTTTTCTCTTTTATTTTTCAGATAAGAGTGAACAGAATAAAGGCAAATCCCAAGAATCTGTTTCTCTCTGCACCTAATTACTGCTTCATCTGCTCTTTGAAACTTTGTCTTTTAACTATTAATGTTTGTCCTCCTCAGCTCAAAATACACAAAAATTTACATTAACTTGTCTATCATCTTATCTTTCCAAATGAAGTTTGTCTTGATTATTTGTTACTTAAAATTTCTCCCTGACTTATTTATTTTGCCCTGAAGTTGCAAACATTGAAAATAGATCCTTCTGGCAAATAAATTTTATCAATAATATACCTGTGGGATTTAGGGGATATTTAAAGTTTTTGATGTGTACGTTTTCTCCAAGATAGACTTAGGTAAGTTGATGTAGAACTTCATTCTCTGCCATTTATGTAATTCAATTACCTTCCTTTCACATGATTTATTTAAGAAAAACTTCATTCGGACGTGAGTTAAAATGGAAACCCACATAGTACAGCTTTAATGTAGTCACCAGTAGGAAAAAATTTATAAACCCAGGTGCCCATGGATCTGTGTATTTCCCATAGATATATGATCTGTTGGTCTGCTTTTGACAATTCAGTGTTTGTGATGACTTTGTACAACCTAATTACTGAGATGAAGAGAACTTACTATGCATATTTGTACCAAAGTCTTATTAAAATTACAAACTGAATAATAAAAACCTAAATTATGCCAAGCAAGATCAATAATATTAATTAATCAATTAATTTAATTTTTGAGTCAGGGTTTCACCAGTCACCCAGGCTGGAATGCAGTGGCATAATCACAATGATCACGGCTCATGGTAGCCTCGACCTCCTGGGATCAGACCATCCTTCCATCTCAGCATCACAAACATCTCGGACTACAGGCGTGTGCCACCACACTTGGCTATTTTTATTTTTTATTTTTTGTGGAGATGAGGTTTCGCTATGTTGCTCAAGCTGGTTTCCAACTCCTGGAACAATCCATCTGCCTCAGCCTTCCGAAGTGCTGTGATCACAGGTGAAAGTCACCATGCCTGGGTGAGACCAATAAAATTCAAAAGTAGCCTTCAGAATTAATATTTCAAAAATGTTCTCTGCATGTGGAAAATTCATTTATTTTATGTCTCTTTTCTTTTTTTGTAGAATGTTTCCTTAGAAGAAATTACTTCATCCCATTGTATGTGTATGTGTGTGTGCACACATTCATCTATATTCTGGTAGGATTAACTTTTTGAATGAATTTTAAGGCTTATGGATTTTATTCATGTTTATTTTCTATAATATTTACAATGATCTATGCAGTTTATTTTTTGGGAGAACCTCAAAAAAAAACTTTAGTATATTTTTTACCAATCTGAAACTCCCAAAACTCTCTAAAATGATTGCTTTCTTGGTGACTGTCATTCTCTCTTTTTTATGTGTGTGCCATCCTTCACCTTACACTTGTCCCGGACATCTACACTTCCCATAACAAGTATCTAATATGCACCTCTCCTATAGTACCTTCTTTCCATTTCAGTTTTTCTACATTCTATCCTTCCCCATTGTTTTTTTTCAAAAATTGTGGACCATTCATAGCCTATACACATTTCCTTCCTCCTTCTTCCATAGACTTTCCACAGTTTCACTAAGATGGTGAGATAGTGGCAGGCATGTCGTGTGCATTATGTGTGTACCAGTGAAAAAAACGCAACATAGGAACTCTGTCTTTTATTCAAAGTTAAAGGGTCTATGACTATGCAATTGATACTTCACCTACTCTCAGAGATGCTGAGTGATGCTCCCCAATCCATTGTTCTAAAAAAGGTTGTGTAAAATCTAATAAAGATCCATTGGTCAATTGTTAAGGTTCATTTTTCCTGACCTTGCATATATAACTCAGTATTTTCAGATGTACAAGTATTTGACCTGATTATTTCTGTCTTCATTTTCATTCCAGACATAGTAACTTTTCCTTATTCTTGTAAGTGGTTGCATGTGTGTGTGCGTGGTCACATTTATCATTTTGACACACTACAACTCCTGATAAATATTTTCAGAAGGGTTTTATAACTCAAGGAAATTTCAGTGATATTATATCAGTCAGTTCTGAAGTTTTTACACTAGGATGATGCAGATCAATTATTTCAAATAACATTAATACAGTAATATAGTAAATGTTAAACATCCTCCTTTTCAAATTACATTTTCAATTACTTTTTTAATTTTCATGATGAATAAAAATTCAGAAGACATCTCTTGAATGTATATCACAGGCTTCATATGACTACTATTGGAGATATAGTTTTGGAGGATGCATACGTATTTGCTTCCTCGTTTATTTGTAAGAAATTTCTCACTTGCAAATGGTATACACTTGTAATTCATTTTTTAGCAGGGTAGGGAACCCAATGTAAGAACAATGGTTAATCTTGTTTGTTTAGGTGAAGTTCATTCTACCTTTTCTTATGGTTTTATATCCAACTGTAGCTCCTCTTACACCCAAAAGGAAAGTAAAATGACATTTCTCTGTATTATAAACAGACTTCAAATCATATGGTTCTAATTCTCAGAAATATGGATCTTGTTGAACCACAGAGGAAACTGGAAGTGCTGGAAATGCCTGTGCTCATCCTTTCCTGCTATTGTGCCCTCATTTTCAATGAGTAGCTATTTTATCTTTTTCCTAAATTGATAAGTGTGAGCAGGAAATTTATTTCATGTGATTTGGGATCTTTGTCTCCAACTCTTAATGATCAATATTCTCAAATCCAACATGCACATATATTCAAACTATTTTGTCTTGTTCTCTTATTTTATCAACTAAAACTTTTTTGTCTTCATCTGTTTTCAATTCTTCCCTTTATTACATCTTTGAATTGTCATGTCATTTCAGTTGCTATAGAAAGGCCATTTCTGTCAAGGAAATCTTGTTATTCATGTACCAAAGGATGTGTGCCATGTCCAAAACTTCACCTGGAGAAACTCAAATCATTGTACAAAAAAGATACCTGCACATGTACGTTTGTTGCAGCTCTATTCACAATAGCAAAAACATGGAACTAACTATGTTGCCCATCGAAGCTGGACTGGATTAAAAAAATGTGGTACAGACACACAATGGAATATTATGCAGTCATAAAGAAAGACAAACATATGGACTTCACAGCAACTTGGATAGATTTGGAGTTGTTCATACTCAGTAATCTAGCACAGAAACAAAGAACAGAGTACCATGTGTTATCACTCATAAGTGGACCTTGAACAATTATAATACTGAAAGAAAGGGATTGGCAGTAGTGGGAAACTGCCAGGGAAGGGGGGTGGGATTGGCAGTTGAGAAAATCTGCTAGGGGAGGGAGGGGCATACCTCATCAACAAGGGCACCTGCATAATCAACGTCTGTATACCTATCCCTGAATTGTACCCCACATCTTTATAATTGAAAAAAAGAAATGGAAAGAATAAACTTCATATATATTAAAATTTAAAATAAAAAATTAATGCTACTTGTATGCAGACACACTCATACAAACACACACATACACACACACAGGCTGATTTGTGCATTTTCTTCAAGATATGTTGAGGTCATTTAAAAGACCGTTTATTGCCACTCAATACTTTATTTGCTTCCTTTATGCCAGTTATTCTGGTACAATTTAAAATTGAAACTTACCTAAAAGTGGTCATGCATTTATTTGTTAACAAAAATGTTGTTTACAGGAGCCTAGCAAACTAGACCTTTGTTTTTTCTAGAAGCAGTGGTTCACTATTCTCTAATTTAGCATTTGCTGCTAATTTCTACATCATAGCTACCATGGTAAGGAGAATTGACTATATATGTTTAGTACCAAAGAACTTAGTAAAGTTTCCAATTAAATTTTAAAAGCTTAAATAATGTCAAAAGGATTAGAGAACATCTTCAAAAGTTCACCACCAAACTAATTTTCCAAAAATTTTTTCCTGTATGCATTAACTCATTTTCTCACTTTTCATACTAGAGCAATATACCCTAGACAAGACAAAAGGTAGGTTTCATTCACTTTATGTGTGTGTATGTGGTGTGTGTGTGTGTGTGTGTGTGTGTGTGTGTGTGTGTGTTTGTAGTTAGGTAAGTTTAATTTTTTTCCAGTATTATTTTTATTTTATTTATTTATTTAGCTTTATTAATGTATCATTGACAAATACAAATTTTATATATTTATGATATACAATGTGAAGTTTTGATGTATGTGCAATTATTAAATCAAGCTAATCAACAAAAATTAAAAATGAATTGTAAAGATAGTTAGACTTTTTTCATGTTTTTTTTCAATTAGCATTTACATTGATATCTCCATTTTATTTTTCAAGAGAACCTCCAAAAATCTTTGGTAAGTTTTCTGAAGACTCACAACTCCCAAAATTCTTTAAAATGACTGCTTTCTTGGTGACTCTCCTTTTAACCCATGTTTCATCATTTGGCTTGTCCTTATGGACGACTCAAATTCCATCTCAAATGTTTGAGTGTGGACCTCTCCCAGAATACATTCATTCCACTTTAGTTTTCCTATATTCCATTCTTTCCCATCCCCCATGATTCACTCCCTACAAATATTTGCTTCTTCTGTTTCCAGAATCCTGCTACATCTCACTTATAAGTTGGTGAGGTGAAGTCTATCAACTTAAATCACATGGTTTCCACTGTGGATATACTCTGGATGATCCAAACTTAGGGACTCTCTTTTATTCAGAGTTTCAGGGCCTTTGCACAACCCTATCAGTTGAGGGAGGGTTCTAAGCTTGTTGAGTGATGTTTCCCCATTGATTGTCTTTACAAAGTCTGTGTAAATTCTGATATGATACATTGGTCAGTTACTAAAATAAAGTTCCCTTTTCCCTGGCCTTGAACACATCACCCACATTTCCCCCAATGTACAAATATTTGATGCTATAATTTCTGTCTTTATTTTCTTTCTAATCATTGCGATTTTTCCTTTTTGCTGCTTTTTGACACAATTATGTTTTGACAAACTGTAACCCTTTAAAATTTTTTTCAAAGATTTTTATATTGCTAGAAAATTCAGTAAAATTCTGTCTCTCAATTTTTATGTGAATGACAGAATAAATTAGAATATTGTTTATCTATTTTTTTAATAAAATGAACATAATCATATAATAAAGTTTAATATCCTGCTTTTCTAATGACATTTAAAAATTCTTTTTGTTTTCAGAAAGAGTGGAAATTAGGTATATATTTTTTAAAGTGTGCAGCAAACTTTAGTTTGTAGTGGTAATCATATAAAGTTTGCTGCACACTTTAAAAACATATATACCTAATTTCCACTCTTTATGTATACACACACACACACACACACACACGTTGTGTGTGTGTGTGTGTGTGTGTGTGTGTGTATATTTTTTTGAGTTGGAGTCTCACTCTGTTGCCCAGGCTGGAGTGCAGTGGCTGCTCCCGGCCACTCACTATAGCCTCGACCTGCTGGCCTCCAGCAATCCTTCCACCTCAGCCTTCCAAGTAGCTGGAACTACAGGTGCGCGCTACCACGCCTAGCTAATTTTTTGATTTATTGTAAAGATGAGTTCTTGCCAAGTTGCCCAGGCAGGTCTCGAACCCACAGGTTCAGGCAATCCACTCACCTCAACCTCCCAAAGCGCGGGATTACAGGTTGAGCCACCAAGCCCGCCTTACAAATATATTTTTGAAGAGTTGGATACCTTTTACTTTTTGTTTCTTTTTTATTTTTAACTATTTCACTTGCCTATGAGTGTGTTTGGATTTTATTCTCAAGAAAGGGAGAAGCTTCACTGCAACACGAATAGTTGATCTTATTTGTACCAAAGGAAGTCCTAGTCTACCTTCCTTTATGATTTCATAGCTAATTGTAGCTTCTTTTTTACTTGAGAAGTGTATGGAAGTAAAATGAATTTTCTCTCTTGAGTAAATGAGATTTTGAACTTTGTGGTTCCAACTCTAGAAGTATGGGTCACTTTTTTTGCTGCAGTGTCTGGGGATTTAAAAAAAATGAATTTTGTTGTGTATGATGTTATGAGATATATACACATATACATTATATATGTGCATTGTATAGGTGTGCATGTAGTTATGCGTGTATGTGTGCATACATCTCAGTTTCTTTATCCATTTTTTGTCACGGGCCTTCTAAGTTTTTTCTACATCTTGGTTTTTTTGAATAATGCTGCAATAAACACGGGAGTGCAGACATCTTTTTGAAGTGGTAATTTCCTTTGGGTATATACTCAGATATGCAGAAAAGGAAGTGCTAGGTCTTATGGTAGTTCTATTTTTCATTTCTTTAGTAACCTCCATCCTGTGTTCCATAACGGTTGCTCTAATCTACACTCCCATCAACATTATACAATAGTGTACATTTCCATCACCTCTTTTCTCCACACCTTCCCCAACAATTGTTATCACTCTCTCTCTCTCTCTCTCTCTCTCTCTTTTTTTTTTTTTTTTGGTAATAGATATCTCAGCTAGTGTGCGGTAGTATCACTTAGTGACTTTGATCTGCATTTCCCTGATAACATTGACTCTACATATTGTTTTAGATATTATGGATATTTTAAAGATATTAATTCTTCTGATTCTAGAGCATAAAGTATTTTTCTAATTATTTCTGCTCAATTTCATTCATCAATAACTTACAGGTTTTAGTGTACAGCTCTTTCACTTCCTTGGTTAAAATCATTTCTGAAAATTTTAATTTTAAATTTACCATAATTTCATCAAGAATTTTGTGAGATTTGGAGAATTAGGCTGATGGACACATGGACTTCATTCTATCTACATTTTGTGGAATATTTTCATTACTTTATGTCCTCTGTCATGTATTTCATGTTCAAGGGGCCATTGCTATGCAACAAATACTTTTCCATAGTTTATGAGAGAAGAGAGAACTCTAATCTTGCTGGGTCAAATTTCTCCCTCAATTGTCTGTCAAAGACTGTATAAATTTGAATGTCATTCTCTGGTCTATAAAGAGCTCAAGGGTCACTTTTCCACTGCCCTTAATCATATGATCCATGTTTTCTCAAGTATGTGAATATTTTACATAATTTTTGGCTTTTCTTTTCTGCCACAATAAAGATTTTTAAAATTTGTTTTTGCATTTTTATTGACACAATTACTGATTTCATAAAATGCAATTCTTATGTGTTATAAAATAACTTTATAGCCCATGAAATGGTCATTGATAATATGTCTCTTAATTGTTTACCTTTTATATGAATAACATGAGAAACAGTTATCCTAGGATATTTCTAAAATAAAACCCAAAACAATCCATAAAATTTAACATTTTAAAATGTTTTGGTCAGACGTGGTTGCTTATGCCTGCAATCCCAGCATTTTGGTAGGCTGTGTTGCAAGGATTACTTTACACTATGAGTTTGAGACCAGCCTGGGCAAAAAAAAGTGAGACCTTGTCTCCGTTAAAAAAAAAAAAAAGTTTAAAAAGGTGGGTGTGGTGTTCTGGCTATTCTGGAGGCTGACATAGGAGGATCACTTGAGCTCAAGAGTTTGAGGTTTATATGCCTGGTCTTGCATCAATATCAGCTTTTTTTGATTATTATAGCCTTATAATAACGTTTAAAGTCTGGGAGTGTGATACCTCCAACTTTACTTCTTTTGCTGAGAATTGTTTTGGCTATTTGTGTTGTTTTTGTTTTCATATGAATTTCTGTATTGTTGTTTCTAGGTCTGAGAAGAACGATGATGATAATTGAAGGGGTATTGCATTGAATCTGTAGATTGTCTTGGGAAGGATGGACATCCTAACAGTGTTGATTCTTTTAATCCATGAGCATGGAAAATTTTTCCATTTATTTGTGCCTTTGATTTCTTTGAGCTGTATTTTGTTGTTTTCATTATAAAGTTATTTCACTTCTCTGGTTAGGAATAAGCCAAGGTATTTCATTTGTGTGTGTGTGTGTGTGTGTGTGTGTGTGTGTGTGTGTCTATAGTGAATGCACTAGCACTTTTTATTTGTTTCTCTTCCTGTGTTTTGTTGGTTTATAAAAATGTGACTGTCTTTTGCACATCAATTTTATACCCTGCATCTTTGCCAAAGGCCTTTATCAGTGCAAGGTAGAGATTCCAGAAGCAAAACCTCAATTTCTCAACCGACTCATCTTTGACAAAGCCTCCAACAACAACCACTGGGAGAGGAGAACTTATTCAGAAATGGTGCTGGGAAAGCTGACTGATCACATGCAGAAGATTGAAACAGGAACCCTGCCTATCACCATACACAAAAATCAACTCTAAATGGACCAAAGACCTAAATGTAAAACCTCAAACTATAAGAATCTTAGAAAATGCAGGAGACATGCTTGCAGAAATTGGAATAGGCAGCCAATTCCTGATCAAACCCTCAAATGCTCATGCCATGAGAGATGAGATAGACAAATAGGACTTCATCAAACTGAAAAGCTTCTGCAAAGCAAAAGAAACTATCAAGAGAGAGGGGGAGACAGCCTACAGAATGGGAAAAATAATATTTGCCAACTGTATATCTGACAAAGGCCTAACATCCAGGATTCACAAAGAACTTCAACATGCCAAAAGGCAAAACAAAACAAAACAAAACAAAAAACACAAAGCAAAAACAATCCTATTAAAAATGGGCAAAATATATGAGCAGACACCTCTCAAAAGAAGACATACAAGCAGCTAACAGATACATAAACAAGTTCTGTCTCACTAATTATCAAAGAAATGCAAATTAAAACCACACTGGGATATTACCTAATTCCAGTCAGGATGGCCATCATCATTAACTAAAAAAACAGCTGGAAAGGATGTGGGGGAAAAGGAACACTTGTACACCTTTGGTGAGAGTGTAAGCTAGTACAACCTCTGTAGAAAACAGTGTGGCTATTCCTAAAAAATATAAAAATTAACCTTCCATTCACCACAGCAATCCCCCTTCTGGGAATATACCCAGAGGAACTCAAATCATTTTATAAAAAAGATATCTGCACACACACATTTATTTCAGCACTATTCACAATAGCAAAAACATGGAACCAACCATGTTGCCCATCGAAAATGGACTGAATTAAAAAAAAAAACATGGTACATATACACAATGAAAAGCTAAACAGCCATAAAGAAGGATAAAATTATGGACTCCACAGCAACTTGGATGGATTTAGAGTCTTTAATACTCCACAATCTATCACAGAAACAAAAACTGAGTACCACATGTTCTCACAAATAAGTGGAACCTGAACACCTATAATAATACTATAAGAAAGGGATTGGCAGTTGTGGAACACTGCTAAAGGGAGAGACACACAACATCAATAAGAGTGCATGATCCCAATCTAGGCAAAGTGAGGTCCCATGGGAGGCCCAGACTTTGCCTGTACATAGCCCACTTATGTACCCAATCCTGACTTGTACTACATATCTTTGAAATAAAAAAGAAATTAAAAAAAAGAATTTGAAGTTGTAGTTAGCTATAATAGCATCATTGTACTGCAGCCTGGCTAACCAGGCAATACCTTGTCTTTATAAAATAACAGACAAACAAAGAAAGAAACAAACAAATGTTTTTATTCAGTAAATTCACTTATTTTCTTTCCTTTTTATTTTTATAGAATATTCCTCATCAAAGGAGGCATTTTATCACTGTTGGTGTATGTACATGCACGTGTGTGTGTGTGTGTGTGTGTGTGTGTGTGTGTGTGTGTGCTGATCTGCACCCTCATAGGTTTACATTTGTAGGTATATTTTTTCAAAAATTAAGGTTTTTCTTCATATTTGTTCTCCATGATATTTACTTTGATGTTTTCATTTGAATTTTTTTTTAACTTTTAAATTTTTTTTAATTTTAAAATTGTGGGGTACATTTCAGGGTTAGATATACAAATATTCACTATGCAGGTACCCTTGTTGATGAGGTGTATCTCCCCTTCCCCAGGCAGATTTCCACTACTGTCAATCCCAACTCTCTGCCTCCTCCCCCTCTCGCAGTTTCCCACTAGTCAGTACTTTTCTTATAGTATTGTGGTAGTTGTTCAAGGTTCACTTATGAGTGAGAACATGTGATACTCAGTTATTTGTTTCTATGAAAGATCACTCAGTATTATAGACTATAATTCTATCCAGGAGGCTGTGAAGTTAATGATTTTGCTCTTCTTTATGGCTGCGTAATATTCCATTGTGCATATGTACCACATTTTTAAATCCAGTTTTCTTTTGATGGGCAACACTGTTGGTTCCATGTTCTTGCTATGGTGAACAATGCTGCCGTAGACATACACGTGCAGGTATCTTTTTTATAAAGTGACTTGGGCTCTTCCAGGTATATTCCCAGTAGGGGATTGTGGGAGCATATTGAAAGTTGATTTTTAGAACTTTTAGGAATCGCCACACTGTTTTCCACAGAGGCTGTACTCGTTTGCACTCCCAACAATAGTGTAGAAGTGTCCCTTATTGCCACATCCTCTCCAGCATCTGTTATTTTTTGAGTTATTGATGATGGGCCATTCTGACTGGAGTTAGGTGGCATCTCAGTGTAGTTTTAATTTACATCTCCTTGATTACTAGTGAGACTGAACATTTTTTCATGTGTCTGTTGGCTGCTCTTATGTCTTCTTTTGAGAACTGTCTATTCATATCTTTTGCCCATTGGTCTTTCCATTTATTTTCTACAAGAACTTCAAAAAAATATTGATAAGAACTCTGACATCCTTTTGGGCTGAAACTCTTTAAAATAATTGTTTTCTTGGTGTCTTTAGTATTTCTTGCCTTTTTACCTGCATGCCATCCGTTGGCTCATCCTTCTCCATGATGCCATTCATTCGTTCATTCTTCCCATTCCACTTTTTAAGACATGGATTACTGCCATATCATGTTTTTTCCACTTTTGTTTCCTACCTTTTATTTTACTCCAATATTTCCTTTTTCATTCCACACCATTCTCTCCCTATAACAACTGCCTTGTCTTCCAGTCTTGCCACAGTTTCATTATAGAGTTGATTTAAAGAGGGCACAAAGCTGACAGGCACTTGGTTTCATTCATACATATATGTATGTTGAAATGTTTTCAAGAAATATATATAGTATATTATTTATATATTTAGTATATTATATATTATCATATAATATATAATATATATTTAGTATGTTATATACTATATGATATAAAGTCCATTGCTGTGTAAATGGTACTTGCCTCAAACCTTAGAAAATAAAAGAAGACTGCAAAGTGAGTGGTTAAAGTTTAGAATCCATTGTCTTTTTAAAGACTAGAAGTTCTGATACCTTTCCTTGGTCAATTGTGACTTTGAGGTTCACTTTTTCATTGTCTTTAAACATATTACCAAAGTTTCAAAGAATGAAATTATTAAACATAATTTTCTTGGCTTTTTGTCTTTGCAATCACAGTAGTTGTTCTTTATTCTTTGGTAATGTTGACATAACTATTAATTCAGCAAACTGCACTTTTAAAAAATGTTCTTAAAAGGATTTTATATTTTAAGGACAGGTCAATGGTAATATAATCTCTTAATTCTGAATATTTTGTGTGAATGACATGAAAAGTATTGCTACGCAATATTTCCAAAAAATGGATTTGGTCAGGAAGATGGCAGTCGAGACATTTGGACTATGCAAGTCCCTGTGTGAGTGAGTGAGTGTCTGGAAAATTTTGTGTATGTGCTGGTGAGCAAGTGGGCATGTGAATGGCTGACTGAGTGAGTGCTCGGGAGCTAGTGGCCAGGGCTCTCCTGACGCAGTGACTGGTACCACAGCTGCTGGTCTTGGACCCTAATGATTACTGGGACATAGAAGCCAAGCACCATTTTCTTTTTCTTTTCTTTTTAAAAAAAAATCAGCAAAACCCTTCCTGGAAAGAAAAGGCTAGGAGAGACTGTCTAAGTGGTAGTTTGTGAGCAAGTGGCCAGGGCCTGAGACAACAGCTGGTGCTGCAGCTTCTCTGCTTGGTCCATGGATCATGGTTCTTCCCAGGTCACAGAAGCCAAGTGACTTTTTTTTACTGGATAAAAGTTTTGTGAAGAAGCAGCAGGGAGATACCACTGCCCCAGGCTCTGCCTCACCATTATAGCAAGAGAGACTACTGGCTCAAGGCTTTGCCTTACCACTTCAGCACCTGGCAGGGCACTGGGAGCAGGGGCTGTGAAGGGAATCCAGAGGCAAAGTCCCACAGAAGAGGACAAGAGAGGCACCCCACCACCATCTTGAAGGCAGGGCAGGAAAGTGCTCCAATTTGCTCACCATGGAGCAAAAGACCCAATCTTTGTGATTGGCGGATCAACTACTCAGGGACTGATCATGACCCAGAGGGAATAACCTGAAAGCACCAACTTTGTAGGAACCTGATGAGAGCTGAGTTTCAGGTGTCCTTCCCCCTATGCTGACTCAGTTGTGGGACAAAGGGTCTGGCCAAAAAAGGATGAGGAAGGACGCCAAAGAGATCAGTGGTGAGTCCAGGGCTGAACCACTCCCCCCCCCCCCCCAGCAATCCTGTGAACGTCAGACCCACCTAGCTGGGCCATGACTGAGAGGGACAAACCTAGGCAGAGCCTCATCACTTGTAATAGGAGAACTTCATTCCAGGATAGGCCTGCCTGGGGCACTCCCCATGAGTATATACCGGGGGAAGAGACAATCCCGCACCTCCCCACAAAAGAATATCTCCCTGACCATAGGAGAGTGGGAGGGGAGGACTGTAGCCCCACCCAACTCCACTGCCCCTCCTTCTCTGCTCCAGACATAGAGGAGACAGTGAAAGAGGTGGCTCTGCAGGAGAGACCTGATTGGAGGAACAATTACAGAGCCTGCCACAAGAGGGCAGGTCTTTTTCTAAATTTTTTATTTAAAAATATTTTTTAAAAAATTTTTGACTGTGTTTTTATCAGTTCATCTATTTTAAAATATTTTTCTTTTATGCATGAATGCATACGTGAGGGCTTGATCTGCATCCCCCCAAAAACTTTTTTATTTTCTTTTTCTGTTTCTTCTTTTATTTGTCATTTTCTGTTTATGTGTGTATGTGAATGACTGAGTGTTCATTCTTTAGTTTTTTTGTTGGTTTGTTTTTGTTCTTTTGTTCTTCTGGGTTTTTTAAATTTTCATTTTTTATAGTTTAAGGTGTGTGTCAATATATGTGTGAGGGTTTGATCTGAATTCCTTCCCCCCTCCCTGCCATCTTTCTGTTTTTCTTCTCTTTTAACTTTGTGCTAGACATGTGTGTGTGTATTTGGTTTTCTTGAGCTTTTGTGTGGTTTGTTTGTTACATTTTGTTATTATTTCAGTTTGTTTTGGGGTGTGTGTGTATGTCTGTGTGTGTGTTCAAATCTTTTTTGCATTGGTTTCTGGCTTTGCATCATAATATAGATTGGGAAATGGGACTCAGGGAACACATCAACCTTTTTCAAAATAGAACAAATTCAGAGCCTAGATCAGCGAAGAATAGAGGACTGAGCAAACATCAGAAGGAAAAGCCTAACCACTGACACTAAATAACAGAACTAAAGAGAAAAACAAGATATCTGTCAAAAAAGAGGAAAAACTAAAGGAAGACCACAGGCAATTTCAAGAGCAAGGTCTGGAAAAATCAGACCTTGGAGCCCAAACAATGGAAGTCTCTAATGACTGGCCCCAGAATAAAACAGGGATTAGGGAGTGGATGGAAAGAGTGAATAACCCAAGAAAAACAAGATACAACACTGAAAGAACTTTTAACAGAGATTTTAGCAATAAAAAATTTCATCCAGGAAATAAATAACAAGATAGCACTCATAGAAAACAGAATTAATCTAGCTGAAGAAAGAATCTCATAACTTGAAGACCAGAACATGGTATTAACCCAATCTGTAAAAAAAAGCATAGAAAGAAGACTCAGAAAGAAAGAATAAAACCTACAAGAGATGTGCAATTATATCAATAGGCTGAACCAACACCTCCACCTGGGACAAATCCAGGGGGAGCCTGGAAATCACTTGCAATAGGAGAACTTCATTCCAGGATAGGCCTGATTGGGGTATTCCCCATGAGTACATAGTTGGGGAAGAGACAATCCCACACCTCCTCACCAAAGAATATCTTCCTGACCATAAGAGAGTGGGATGGGAGGACTGCAGCCCCACCCAACTCCACTGTCCCTCCTTCCCTGCTCCAGACATTGAGGAGACAGTGACAAACAATGGTATCTTGGTATCCCAGAAGAAGAAAGGAAAATGGAGAACAACTAGGATCAACTATTCCAGGAGGTAATCTAAGAAAACTTTCCCCAGCTCACCAGAGAGGTGACCAGCCAACACAAGAGAGGCAGAGAACCCCCACAAGACATCAAATGAGAAGACCAACCCCAGATACATAGTAATTCACCTACACAAAGCAGGTACAAAAGAAAAATCTTAAAGGCAACAAGAGAGACAGGTTAGGCTACCTACTGGGGAAAACCAATCAGAATAGCAGCAGACCTATCAGCAGAAAAACTACAAGCAAGGAGGAACTGGAGACCTATATTTAAAGTTTTAAAAGATAAACAATTTCAACCAAGAATTTCATATCCAGCCAAGCTCAGTTTCATCAGTGATGAAGAATTAAAATTCTTCCCAGGCATCCAATCCATAAGAAACTGTGTAGCTTTCAGACCAGCTACGCAGGAAACACTGAAAAAGTTATTAAGCACAGAAGAAAGGGAATAAAAAGAATAGCCATATACTTCCCAAGAGAAAAGTAGAGCATAGAATCAACAGTGAATAGAGCACAACAAGAAACATGAAGACAAACACGTACAACAATCCCAAAGCCAAAAGATAACAAGCAAACAAAGAAAAAACTTTATAAGAATCTCATGACAGGGTTAAACAATCACATTTCAATAATCAACCAGAATGTGAATAGACTAAATGCACCACTGAAAAGACACAGAATGGCAAACTGGATAGAAGCCATGACCCAATTATTTGCTGCATCCAGGAAATTCATCTCACTATAAGGGACACACACAGACTCAAAGTTAAAGAATGGAAAATGAGTTTCCAGGCAAATGGATAACAAAACAAGGCAAGAGTTGTGATCTTAATATCAGACAAAACAACTTTTAAGCTATGAGAAACGTAAAAAGATGCAAAAGGATACTATATAATGATTAAAGTTTCAATCCATCAACAAGAAATATCCATCCTAAACATATATGCATCCAGCACAGGAGCACCAGCATTATCAAGCAAATACTAAGTAAACCAAAAACAGATGTTGTGTCTATCACTGTTATAGCAGGAGTCTTGAATACCCCACTAACAGCCTTAGATTGATCATTGAGGCAAAAAAATCAGCAAGAAGATCCAGAACCTAAACATGACAGGCAATCAAATGGACTTAATAGATAACGACATATTATTTCACCCAGCAACCACAGATTATACATTGTACTCATCACCACATGGAGCTTACTCCAAAACTGATCACATCCTTGGTCATAAAGCATAAACAAAATTCCATAGAGTTGAAATCTTGCCAAGCATGTTCTCAGACCACAGTGGGATAAACACAAATATCAACATCAGCAAAATTTCCCCAAATTCCCAAAGTCATGAACACTACATAGCATGATGATGAACAACTACTGGGTCAACACTGAGATCAAAGAAGAAATTAAGATTCCTGGAAACAAATGAAGAAACATCTTACCAAACTTCTAGGATGCTATGAAAACAGTTCTAAGAGGTGAATTTATATCTCTATGAGCATACATAAAGAAAATGGAAAGATCACAAGTGGGGAGCCTAATATATCACCTAAGGGAGCTGGAAAGAGAAGACCACCAAAATCCCAACATTAGGAGAAGAATGCAATACCCATTAAGTTACCAACATCATTCTTCTCAGACCTGGAAATGACAATAGAGAAATTCATATGGAATAGCCAAAACAATCCTTAGCAAAAGAAACAAAGCAGGTGGTTTCATACTTCCAGACTTCAAACTTTACTGCAAGGCTGCAGTAATCAAAACAGCCTGGTATTACTACAAGAACAGGCAGATAGACCAATGGAACAGGACAGAGATTTCGGAAGCAAAGCCTTAATTTCTCAACCAACTCCTCTTTGACAAAGCTTTCAACAATAACCACTGGGGAGAGGAGAACCTATTCAGTAAATGGTGCTGGGAAAACTGGCTGATCACATTTAGAAAATTGAAACAGGTCCCCTACCTATCACCATACACAAAAATTAACTCTAAATGAATCAAAGACCTAAACATAAAATCTCAAACTATAAGAATCTTATAAAATGCAGGAGAAATTCTTATGAAAATTGGAACCGAATTCTTATTCAGAACCCTAAATGTCCAAATCTTAATAATTAAGATAGACAAGTGTGACCTCATCAAATTAATGAGCTTCTGTAAAGTAAAAGAAACCATCAAGAGAGTAGGGAGACAGTCCATAGAATGAGAAAAAATATTTGCCAACTGTGTATCTGACAAAGGCCTAACATCTAGGATCTACAAGGAACACAAATGCTCCAAAAGGAAAACAAAACAAACAGCCCATTGACTCAAAAAAATATATATAGGCAAAAGACATGAATAGACACTTCTCACAAGAAGATATACAGATAGTCAACAGACACATGAAAAAGTGCTCAGCCTCACTCATCATCAGAGAAATACAAATCAAAACCACATTGAGATACTGCCTAATCCCAGTAAGAATGGCCATCATTAATAAAACAAACAACAACAGGTGCTGGAGAGGATGCAGAGAAACAGGAACACTTCTACACTGCTGGTGGGAATGCAAACTACTGCAACCTTTGGAAGACTGTGTGGCAATTTCTAAAAGAACTAGAAATTGAGCTTCCATATAACCCAGCAATTCCCCCTATTGGGAATATACCCAGAGGAATTCAAATCATGCTGCAAAAAAACTTCACACATATGTTTGTTTCAGTTCTATTCACAAGAGCAAAAACATGAAACCAATCATGCTGCCCATCAAAGCTGGACTGGATAAAAAATGTGGTACATATGCACAATGGAATATTATGCAGCCATAATGAAGGACAAGCATATGGACTTCGCAGCAACTTGGGTGGTTAGAGTCGATCATACTCAGTGATCTATCACAGAAACAAAGAACAGAGTACTGTATGTTCTCACTCATAAGTGGAACTTGAACAATTATAATACTATAAGAAAGGGATTGGCAGTAGTGGGAAACTGTCAGGGGAGGGGTGTGGGATTGACAGTTGAGGGAAACTGCTAGGTGAGGGAGGGCCATACCTCATTAACAAGGGTACCTGCATAATCAATGTTTGTAGACACAACCCTGAATAGTACCCCACATCTTATAATAAAAAATTTAAAAATTCCAAAATATTTTTTTATAAAATATTAATATAATTATTAAAAGTCTAACATCAGTTGTCAATTTAGTGCCTCTTATGTAAAACACTGGGGGCATGCATGAGAGAGGTCTCAAAAACAATCAGAATTATCTTCCGGAGAGTAGGCTCCATGTAGTACACTTGGAATTTGTTCCTCCAGATCAAAATTTCAAACACAGTTTTTATCTGGAAATTTTGTGACGTTTCCATTAGGATCTGTTGAAGAAACACCCTGAGTTGTGACAGCTGTTTGGTTCTTCCACCATGACAACATGCCTGCCCACACTGTGCTGTGTTCAGCAGTTTTTGACTCAAACAACATGACTCAAGTGCTCCACCCTCCTATTCACTTCATCTTGCCCTAAGCAACTTTTTTGTTTGTTTGTTTCCCTGGATGAAAAAAGTCCTTATAATTCTTCTGCACTGCTGTTGGGAGTGTCAACTACTTCTACCTCTATAGAAAACAGTGTGGTGATTTTTAAAAGAACTAGAAATTGATCTTCCATATGACCCAGTAATCCCCTCTCAGGGAAGCCAAATCTTTCTATGAAAAAGATAACTGAATATGCATGTTTACTGCAGTACTATTCACAGGAGCAAAAACCCTGAAACCAGCCATGCTGCCTATAAAAACTGGAATGGATTTCCAAAAAAACATGGTATATATACACAATGAAATATCACGCAGCCATAAATAAGGACAAAATTATGGACTTTTCCACAACTTGGATGTGTTTAGAGTGTATCATATTCAGTGATCTATTACAGAAACAAAGAACTAGGTACCACATGATTTCACTCATAAGTGAACCCTGAATGCCTATCATAATACTACAAGAAAGAGATTGGCAGCAGTGGGACATTGCCAGTGAGGGTGGGGTGGGGGAACACAACATCAATAAAGGTGTGTGATCCTAATCCAGGAGAATTGAGATCCAACTGGGGACCCAGATCTTCACATGTACCTAAACCACTTATGTACACATTTCTGACTTTACCCCACAACTTAAAAATATATATATTTTACAAAATATTTTTATATTTTGTGTTTTCTATATATATAAAAAGTGAAAAGTCCTCACTTGGAAATGTTTTGCCAGTGTGGAGGAGGTGCAACCCAAAACAGCAGAAGCACTAAAAGGCATCAAAAATTGACAAGTTCAGAAACTGTTTTGAGCAGTGGCAAAAAACATCTTGATAAATGTATTGCATCAGAAAGTACTTTAAAGATAATTGATGTTTAAGCATGTAAGAATAAATATATAATTTTTTACAAATAAATTCTGTGTGTGTGTGTGTGTGTGTGTGTGTGTGTGTCCCTTTGCATAATAACATTGCCTCTAGGGAACTAGAGTTTGGAACCTCCTGGTTCCTATTCTCAGAAAGGTGTGTCTCTTTGTTAAACAGAGAAAATAATGGAAACATTGCAAATTTTTGTTGCTCTCCCTTTCTCAAATTGTATCCTTGTTTTCCTTCTTTGTTTCCTGTTAAATGCCAACAAGAAAAAGCAAGGCCCATTCATGTGTTTCACTCTGCGTCTGGTTACTGTTGTAACTGTTACTTACCTCTTTCTTCAACTCCCTATGATTATCTTCCTCAAATCTAATGTACACATCTTTTTACATGGTTTTGTTTTGTTATCTTATTTTTCCTTCATTTTTTATTCAACTTCCCTATTTGTTACTTGTGTAATTTGTTTTGCTATTTCACTTTGTGTGGTCAGATTTTGCTGTCAGTTAAATTTTATGATTAAATAATTGCATAATAGAAAAAGCTTAATACCTATAAAGTGCTAGGATTCCCAAGATTCTGTCTTTTTACAAAATGTGAATTCTAGAGATGAGTACATCTCTTGAAATTTATATGCAAGTTCTGGGAGAGACTTTGATAAATCAATCACACTATAGAAAAGAGATAAAATAAGACTTTAAAGTATTCTTCTAACATTTTGTTCATATAATCCTAGCATACATTTAACTTGACTAACTCATTTTTGTTCCACTTCTCCAAAATATATGAGTTAGTAATATACATCAATTTTGTTTCATTTTTTTCTGTTTATTTACAAAATATTTATGTGCTGAGAAATTATGTAATTAAATGTAAATTAATAAAAATGAAAGAATTTTTATTAAAGCCATGTCACTCAAATCTTTGAATTTCCTCTCAGGTAAATGATAAAATTAAAGATAAAATTATCTTTATCAAAGTTAATTTTTAAAGTTTTATCAGTAGACAAGTTAATTAAATTTGACTGCAATTTTGTTAAATGCAAAGAATTAGAAGCCAACAGACTTGAGAAAACATTGTGCCCAGACACTATAATCATTTACTTTCTGAATGGTTATGATGTCTTCTAAAAAGACTTTTTCAGGAATTTTATGTTAACCAGTAATTATACAAGTTACTTGTTCACTGAAAGACAACTTGTTTAGTCTGATATACTCAGATTATTTTTAGATTGGAAAATAGTTTATTTTAAAAGTAAATTAGAGAGAGAGAGAGAGAGAGAGAGAGATTCACCTCTCCAGGGTAGAGGAGGGACCAAAGCCAGGAAACATGGAGATGACCGTACCTCAAAGAGCATGTGGCCACACCAGAGTCTAGTAAGGCAATGGCATATAGCTGCTTGTGGTTGAATACTTTTCATCCTTCCCTTTAAGTGTGAACAGTCATTAAGGTGATTGAGTGGTGGTCTGTTCCACGTCATCACAAAGGGACAGGCAAGAGCATGTACTGACGTCAGGTGATGGACATCAGTCAGTTGGGTGGATTAATCATATGATTGCTGCCATGGTGGTGGGGTCTGTCTGTCACACAGGTCAAGAAGGGCTGATTAGGTCAACTTAGGTATTATGTGTGGGGGCAAATGCTTGAAATAGAAAAGCTAATTAGTAACAAACTGAGGAGGGAGTTGTAAAGAAATTATCAATAGCTACCTCTGAGAAACCAGTTTGTCCTTAGCTAATGAGTAGAGGGTAAGATAAGTGAACTGCTAAAAACATGAGATTTAGGCAATGTTAAAATGGCTGCTTATTGGGTATATTAAATTCATGTTATTTCCTTTCATTGGTATATTAAATTCATGTTACGAGCTGGCTCGGTGGCTCAGCCTGTAATCCCGCGCCTTTGGGAGGTGGGTGGATTGCCTGAGCCCGAGGGTTCGAGACCCACCTGGGCAGCGAGACCTCATCTCTACAATAAATCAGAAAATCAGCGGGGCATGGTAGCACATGCCTGTAATTCTGGCTATTTGGAAGGCTGAGGTGGAAGGATCGCCGGAGCCCAGCAGGTCGAGGCAGCGGTGGCCAGGAGTGGCCACTGCACTCCAGTCTGGGCTACAGAGTGAGACTCCAACTCAAAAATAAATAAATAAATAAATAAATCCATGTTATGCCCTTTCATTCCCCCTCTTGTTATTTTAAATATTCTTATTTTTACCTGGGAACAGGAATGAAAGTCAGGCTTCTGTAGCTATTTCCTGCCAAACAGGGGTTATAGAGCTGTTCCTACCTGACCAGAGCAAGAGGAGAGGATCAGAAAATAGGAGCCCATAGAGTTGTTAAGTAACTTTAGTATCTGTACTCAAATTTTCTAAAGTTAAATATCAATTTTGAAACAACACTACTAGAATAAAATATGCTATAAATTATTTTATTACATATATATTCTGGTCCATATCTTGAATTGCTTGTATCTTGAAAGCACACAAAAAAATTTATTTGCTAAATTCCTAGTTAGTCTTTCTGTCCACCTGTTAGCATTCTTTTTTACTCACCCAATTGGGGAAATTCATTTTCTTCTCTCCCGTACCTAAGTATGTAATTCCTTGTCATTTTAAAATTTTAATGGTTTTTTTTTCATATTTTGTTTCTAACTATAGTCATACTGCCAATTTATTGCAGACTGAAAATTTTCAATTTCTTTTCACTTTCTGTGTTGGTTTCCCTTGACATTTACATGCATTTTTCATTTTCATTTTCTAAAGATGAACTTCAGAAATAAATTGATAACGTTTTTCTGACATTCTTTTTACTGATTAATTTCTTAAAAAAATTTTTTTCTCATTTGTTGACTCTTCAATTCTTATCCACTTTTGCCTTTCTTCTTACTTCTTGAAGATTGCAAATTATTCTGTTTTCTTTTCTGGCTTTCTGGTCTTCTTCGATATTAAGTTTACTTCCCAACATATTCCCCTTCTTTCCTATTTTCCCACTTCTTTCTTAGTTATATTCTTAATCTTTTTCTATATTCCAGATGATCACTATAATTTTATTTTAAATTTGATGCGAGGGACAGAATTAAGCTAAGAAGAATGTGGTTGTTTCCATTCATAAGGAAATTTTCTTTAACGTAGACTCTTCAACTGTTATGACTGAGTAAGCGAGAAGAAGTCATGCCAGCAAGCTGAGTCTAATTAATTGGAATTTTATTAATGCATGGGTCAAGAGCAGGCAAACACCAGGAAAAGTAACTCGACAAATTGGTGCAGTTTGTGACAAGCTTTTATAGTTAAAATTTGCAGTATTGGTTATATAGTAACTTAGTGACCATAGCAACTATTAACTAACAACTTGGCAACCAAAATTAGAACTTTTGATTGTTAGGGAGCTTTGATTAATTTATGTCCTAGGAATAGTCAGTGTCCAGAAAGTCTCTGGAGTTCTGTCATTAAGATATTGTTTAAGGTAGTTACATAGAGACAAAGAAGAAGAATTATTATACAATAGAGTTACCTTGGTTAGGTTACTAACAGAATATAAGGCGTAGCATTTGATTTTAGTTAACAAAGCATATAATTACATGGAACTTATGGCTAAGGAGTTTTGTAATGGTCAGTAGGAAACGGTCAGCACAACCTGCCCAAAAGAGACAAAGCTGGGGGTCTGCGGTCATGGAAACGTTACTGTAATCACACGTAGGCACTGATTTCTAGGTCAGGCAGGTAACTAAGATGAAAATTTTAAACAAAATGGAGTAAACTAGTTAATATTATTATTTTGTTAGCAATTTGATTTTATTAACTGATTTAGCTTATTTTATTTCCCCTTTTTAGTTGTACATGAGTCAATTCATTGACTCTTCAGTTAAAGGAAGGAAATTATAATAGGTTCTTGTATAAAGAAGTTTTACTGAGTTGGTTCATTTTTTGACAAAGTTAACAAACCAGTTTAAAATGCAAGATACCAGATCTGGAAGATTTACTTTAAACTGGATTGGGTTTGAGTTATGGGTCTAATTTTGGACAGCTAAAACTTGTCCCTAAGTAAAGGAACTTAAAGTAAAAGTAGTATGATAAGCTGAACCCAAAGGGGTGCTTGCTAGAATAAACCAGGTTAAACCTATTTTAAGTATAATAAAGCAATAATACATTCAGTACATGAGAAATAAAACAGTGTTAACAGAACTTTTTTGCAGCATGGCCATTCTGCAGGAGCTGCAGTAAGCAGTGCTGCTTCAAGTTTTAGAACAAGTGGGATAACAAAAAGGAGAGGCAAGGGATGAGTGTAATGCATTTAGTCATGGTAAATGTCTCATGGTTTCTGCTGTGTTGGCTGGTCAGGTGATGTAGGATGATGGCTTTGGAGGGTGATTTTGAGAGGATTATCAGGATGTTGGTTTACAGTCCAGTTGTTGTTTGGGGGGAGGGGCACATCAGCATTCCAGCTGCAGACTTGGCTAGGCCAGGCTTTGGTGTCTGCAGCTTTCTTGACTTGTGAATGATGAATTTAAGTTGGTATCCCGCCAACCTTGAGTGATGTTGGGGTGGTGAGGTGACTTTGTATGGTTCTTTCCAGGAGGTGCTCAGCTCTTTTTTTCAGAACTTTTTGACATAGACCAAATTTTTGACTGGAACAGATGACACAGCGTGGAGGTTGGAGATGGCAGTACAGCACTGACATTGGTGTGGACAAGGTCCTGCACCCACTGTAAAGACTGGAGATACTTTAGCAGAGACTGATTAGTAAACATTTTAAGAATAGTATCCTGCAAACAGGGTAACAGAGGAGGGAGTTTTTTAAACATGATTTTATAGGGAGTAAACCCAGCCTTATATGGGGCACATCTAGCTTGAAGGAGAGTTAGAAGTAAGAGAGTTATCCATTTCTTACCGGTTTTTGTTATTAATTTAGATAAAGTATTTTTTTATAATCCGGTGCATGTGTTTTACCTGTCCAGAGCTTTGTGGTCAGTAAACACAATGCCGTTTTTATTTGATGTTTAGTGTTTTACTAACCAGCTGTACTATGGACAAGGTGAAGGCAGGACCATTGTCTGAGCCAAATAGAAAGAGGAAGCCCGTATCTAGGAATTATTTTATTTAACAAATATTTTGCAACTGTAAGGGCAGTTTTGTTTTTTGTGGTAAATGCTTTTATTTATTCCAGAAAAGTGTTTATTAATACCAGTAAATAATTGTATCCTGCATGTGGAAGTTTTATTTCAGTAAAGTTTACTTTTTATTGTTTACCAGGGTTTAATCCTCGTGTCCTGATTCCTGGTAGGGGTTTTGACTCTCCCTTGGGATTGACGTGGGCACAAGCAGGGCATATTAAAGTTGCTGAATTAGCTTGGTTTTTGAAGTTGTTGATAATATAAAAACGGTTTAACAGTTCAGCCATTTTGTTTTTTCCTAGGTGGATAGTAGAGTGGAGTTGTTTTATTAAATTTTTTGCAAGAACTTTAGGTAGAACAATTCTGGAGTTTTTAACCCACCAGCCGTTAGGTTTCTTGTAAGCTCCCGCCAGTTTTGCAGTTTTTTTTTGTTTTTTGGGGTTTTTTTGAGTTGGAGTCTCACTCTGTCACCCAGACTGGAGTGCAGTGGCCACTCCCGGCCACCGCAGCCTCGACCTGCTGGGCTCCAGCGATCCTTCTGCCTCAGCCTTCCAAGTAACCAGAATTACAGGCATGCTCTACCACACCTGGCTGATTTTTTGATTTATTGTAGAGATGAAGTCTCGCTGCCTAGGCGGGTCTCGAACCCGTGGGCTCAGGCAATCCACTCACCTCAGCCTCCCAAAGGTGCAGGATTACAGGCTGAGCCACCGAGCCCAGCTAGTTTTTTTTTTTTTTTTAATATGTATATCTGGGCCACTGCCACGGTGAGAAGGCCATGGTTTTTGTAGATCATGGCATGTACATGAAGTGTAGCAAATGCATACCGACTGTCAGTGAAGATGTTTACTTGTTTTTTGCTCCCCAGCGCAGGGCCTGAGTTAGAGCAATTAACTCAGTCTTTTGAGCAGAAGTACCCTGAGGCAGTGCCTGTGACCAGATTGCATCATGAACTGTAGTTATTGCTGTACCAACCTTAAGAACTGTTTAGTACCAGGCTGTTACCATCTGTGAACAGGTCAGCATCAGCCTGACGCAGAGGAGTGTCCTGAAGATTAGGTTGGCTGACCTGGGTAATGTCCAACACATCCTTGTAGTCATGCACCAGCATCTCTGGATGGTCATCAGGCAACAGGGTTGCCGGGTTGAGGCTTTGAGTAGGAGAGAAAATTAGTCTAGGCTGGTCTAGTAGTAGGCTCTGATACTGAGTAATACATGCATTTGACATTCAATGGCCAGAGGCTCCCTGGAGCAGAGACTCAACAGCATGGGGAACAGTTAAAGCCAGGTTCTGGCCAAAAGTTAACTTGTCTGCTTCTTTAACGAGCAAAGTTGTGGCTGTAATGGCTTGAAGACAAGAGGGCCAGCCAGAAGCTACCGGGTCCAGTCTCTTTGACAGGTAAACCACTGGTCTTTTTTATGGTCCTAGGGTCTGAGTGAGGATTCTTTGGCAATTCCATGTTGTTCATGAATGAACAAGTGGAAAGGTTTGGTAGCATCTGGAAGGGCTAGTGCCAGGGCTTGAGTTAGAGCTGTTTTTAGCTGCTAGCATATTTATTTTTTTAGCAGTAGTCCAATGTAGGGGTTGATCCCCTGCTTTGGTCGAGTGCAAGTGTTTGGCAATTTTAGCAAATCCTGGGATTCAAAGTTGACAGTACCTTGCCACTTCCAGGAATTCTCATACCTGTTTCTTGGTGGTTGGCATGGGTATTTGGAGAATGGCTTTTTTCTGGGCCAAAGTTAGGTTTTGTCTTGCTTGCCCTCTTGCAGCTGGTATTCAAGGTAAGACACTTTGGCAGAGCAAAGTTGTGCTTTCTTTGCTGATACTCAGTAGCCCAGGTCCTGGAGAATCTCTAACAAAGCTTTATACCTTGTAAAAAGGTGTCCAAGTCTGCAGCTGCAAGTAAGTGGTTATCCACGTATTGAAGCAAAGTACATTCAGGGTGTTGGGCATAGAACCCTGACAAATCCTGTTGCAAGGCCTCCTAGAAGAGGGTTGGGGAGTTCTTGAAGTCTTGTTGTAGTTATGTCCAAGTTAACTGACTGGTGTCTACTGTGTCTGGATTTGTCCACTTAAAAGCAAAGATAGGTTGGCTGATGGGAGACAGGGAAATAGAGAAAAAGGCATTCTTTAAGTCTAGCACAGTATATACGTGATGTTGAAGGGGAAGTAGACTAAGTAAATTGTATAGGTTAGGAACAGTTGGATGAATAGTTTTTACCTGCTTGTTGACTTTTTTTAAGTTTTGAACTGGATAGTAGTTAGAAGTTCCCAGTTTCTGAACTGGCAGGAGAGGTGAGTTTTATGCTGACTTGCATGGAGTCAGAATATTGGCAGCTAAGAGTTTTTTTTGTGAGGAGCAATTTCTTTCCAGGCCTGCAAACTTATAGGGTACTGGCAGACGCGGACAGGAGTAGCTGATGCCAATAAACTTACCATCACTGTAGGGTGATGTTTTGCCAATCTTGGTGAGTTGATTTCTGCCCAGACAGAAGAAAACTCCTGCTGCAACTATAGAAGTAAACTTGATGGAATATTTTTAGTAGAAGACTTTGAAGAGGTCAAAAGATATTCTTCAGAAAATGGAGCAGTTAAGAGCATTTGATATGTAGTAGGAATAAACATTTTAGTTTTGTCAGGTGAAAGCACAATAGTGGCTTTTAACTTCTGAAGCAGATTTTGGCCCACTGGAGGGAATGGGCAGTTCAGAGCTATGAGGAATGAGTGGGTAACCTGTTTTTGTCCTGAGTTTATAGTTTGGTTACAAGTGAATTTGCAACTAGTAATTGCCCCCATTGCCCCCTGAAGTTAGTTCCCAAGGTTTGGAGGGTCATTACCAGAATTTTAGCTTGTTTCCTGGCAGCTTTATTGACTGCCTGTACTGCCTGTTTCTGTTTCTCAGCATTTTGATTGTTAAAAACCTTTTGGGCCACTTTCAGTAGCTGAGAAATATTCATTCCTGCAAAGCCTTCAAGCTTCGGTAATTTAACTTTTTTTTGTATGCCTGGAGCTTCCTGTGCCACAAATTGATAGCTTGAGCGTTCTCAGGGGCTGGAGGATTGAATGGGGTATAAGTACAGAAAGCCTCCTGGAGGCGTTTAAGGAATACCCCCAGAGATTTCTCAGGACCCCAGAGAATCTCGGTAGTTTTAGAAAGATTGATAGGCTTTCGGGCTGCTCCCCTTAATCCAACTAATAGAATCTGGTGAGCCGGGTTCAGTGGCTCAGTCTGTAATCCAGTGCCTTTGGGAGACTGAGGTGAGTGGATTGCCAGAGCCCACGGGTTCGAGACCCACCTGGGCAACTTGGTGAGACCTCATCTCTACAATAAATCAAAAATTAACTGGGCATGGTAGTGCACACCTGTAGTTCCAGCTACTCAGAAGGCTGAGGCAGAAGGCTCGCCGGAGCCCAGCAGGTCAAGGCTGAGGTGGCCAGGAGTGGCCACTGCACTCCAGTCTGGGTGACACAGTGAGACTCCAACTCGAAAAAAAAAAAAGAATCCGGTGAAAATTTTTGGACGTTCTGAACCCTGCTGAAGTGTTAGGGTCCCAGTCTGGGCAAGAGGAGGGAAAAAACCATATTTAAGATTTTTTGAACTTTTTTCTGAGTACAGGTAAACAGGGTTAAAAGGAGCTGCTGGCAGTCATTCCAGGTGAAGCAATGCACATGATTGATTCTAGTGGTTTTTCTGAGAACAGTGGGTTTTGAGTTTTTATATATGTATACACAAATCAGAGATTGAGAGAAAAAAATATCAGGAAGTGTTGCTTATCTCGATTTGCCCCTTGCGGAACTTCCCAGAGGGGAAGATGGGGAGTCGGATTTGACCAAGAGTGGAGTTGAGTTGTCAAAGGTGGAGACAACGGAGGGGAGGTAGAGATACTGGTCATGCATGCAGAGTTTAAGAACAAGATTTTAAAAATGGCTTTTGGCCCTCAGTGTGTTCTTTTATTTTTCTATCACTGTTCTTGGAAATATTTTTATGATAATTTATTTCCAAGGGCATGAATAGGAAACAGTGGGACTTTAACTGACTATTATTTGGATTTACTAAAATATTAAGTGACAGTATAGACAAAATTATTAAGCAAACAATGATGAAAAAGCTATTGCCTTAGAAATAATACTGGAAAGTGAAAATAGTACCGCAAACTGCATGCATGAGTAGCCAAAACCTTTAATTTATCAACATAAGTTAAAATACTTTTTTGCAAACTATTTTTAACTGTGCTTTAACAAGGAAACATAGCCACCTTAACAAAGTCTGAAGAAATATTGAAAACATTAGAGATGTGTAATTGGGTTGTAGCCCAAATTGAGAACTTAAAACAGGTAAACATTGGCAAGTTATACTTTTACAACAATTGATAAGCCCAAGTTATTTTGTTATTTTTTTCTGTGTTGGATTAATAATCCTTGTTCCTAGAAAGAGAATTTGAAGTCCACAAGCAACTTAGCAGTGAAAACCATTATAGCTGATTACAAACCGCTGTCAGTGAAATTTTTTTAAACATATTTTTTATTTTAAAATTGTGGGGTACAGTTAAGGGTTAGGTATACAAATATGCATCGTTCAGGCACCCTTGTTGATAAGGGGTATCCCCTCATCCCCAGACAGATATTGACTACCATTAATCCCACCACCCTTTCCCTCCCTGCCCTCCCATAGATTCCCACTACTGTTAATTCTTTTCTTATAGTATTATGATAGATGTTCTAGGTCCACTTATGAGTGAGAACATGTGTTACTTGGATCTTTGTTGCTGTGAAAGATCACTCAGTATTATAGACTCTGTTTCCATCCAGGTTGCTGCAAAATTCATGATTTTGTTCCTATTTATTTATTTATTTATTTTGAGTTAGAGTCTCACTCTGCCACCCAGACTGGAGTGCAATGGCTGCTCCTGGCCACTGCAGCCTCGACCTGCTGGGCTCC
>NW_007247451.1:68446-109074 GCF_000164805.1 Carlito syrichta
CCCCATTATAAAATGGGCAAAAGATATGAACAGACACTTCTCAAAAGAAGACATCCAAGCAGTCAACAGACACATAAAGAAATGTTCAACCTCACTAATCATCAAGGAGATTCAAATTAAAACTATACTGAGATACCACCTAACTCCAGTCAGAATGCTCATTATCAATAACTCAAAAGATAACAGTTGCTGGAGAGGATGTGGTGAAAAGGGGACACTTCTACACTGTTGGTGGGAGTGTAAACTAGTGCAACCTCTGTAGAAAGCAGTGTGGAGATTCCTAAAAGTTCTAAATATTGACCTCTCATGTGACCCTGCAATCTCCCTACTGGGAATATACACCGAAGAACTCAAATCACTCTATAAAAAAAGATCCCTGCACACGTATGTTTATCGCAGCATTGTTCACAATAGTAAGAACCTGGAACCAACCATGCTGTCCATCAAAAGAGGACTGGATTTTTAAAATGTCAGTGAAATTAATTTACCTGTCCTGTAGGCAATTCAGAAGGGGGTGAAGTAAGTGTGGGTCCTGAAGCTTGGTTTTTTTTTCTCCTTCCTTCCTCTGTTGTTTAAAAGAGGAAATTTTTATTATATAATCCAGGGCACTGGACAGTCGAGAAGCCTGTGACCCCATATTAAATGACAAACAAACAAAACACAGTGACAAACAAGACATGTCCAGACCAAGTAAGAAAAGTTACGGATTCCTGGCACAGCTTTAAGGCAGAAAATTACAGATCCCTGGCACAGACTCAGGGTAGAAAACCAGAGGACTTTATTCAGCCAACATCTTGACCAAATGAATAGTGTCCAATGGTAGCCTCGTCAGGCCATGACTCCCTTAAACAGAATTGTGGCCACAAGCAAAACAGACCAGATTTTTACCGGTAAATAGAACAAATTCTTACCTCCCGGGAGGATGCAGTTGGACTCAGGTTTCTTTGAGATGAGAGGAGTCAGCAGTCATTCCAACCCACTCTGAGCCAGATGAGAGGTTATGGGGCCCTGAATAACCCAGGGGGCACCTCCCCAATACCTCCCCATCAGACTGGGAAGAGCTGGAGTGAGCCTTGTCTCCCGAAGTTGGCAACATCTCTCTGTAGCCTCCAAATGTAATGACCGAGTAAGCAAGAAGAAGTCACGCCAGCAAGCTGAGTGTAATTAATTGGAATTTTATTAATCCATGGGTCAAGAGCAGGCAAACGCCAGGAAAAATAGCTCTTGACAAATATTGGTGATAAGTTTTTATAGGTAAAATTTGCAGTTTGTGATAAGTTTTTATAGGTAAAATTTGCAGTATTGGCTATGTAGTAGCTTAGCAACCATAGCAACTATTAACTAACAACTTGGCAACTTTTGATTGTTAGGGAGCTTTGATTAATTTATGTCCTAGATACAGCCAGTGTCCAGAAAGTCTCTGGAGTTCTGCCATTAAGATATTGTTTAAGGTAGTTACATAGAGACAAAGAAGAAAAATTATTATACAATAGAGTTACCTTGGTTAGGTTAAATAACAGAATATAAGGTGTAACATTTGATTTTAGTTAACAAAGCATATAATTACATGGAACTTATGGCTAAGGAGTTTTGTAATCGTCAGCAGGAAATGGTCAGTACGACCTGCCCAAAGGAGACAAAGCTAGGGGTATGCAGTCATGGGAACGCACCACGTAGGTATTGATTTTTAGGTCAGGCAGGTAATTAAGATGAAAATTTTAAACAAAATGGAGTAAGCTGGTTAATATTATTATTTTGTTAGCAATTTGATTTTATTAACTGATTTAGCTTATTTTATAGCATGTCTTCTAATTTGAAGTATCTATGGCTTTGCACATGCTAATGTCCCAGTCCTTAAGAATTTTGACTCCAAAGCTGAAGAGTGAGAGAAGTTTCTTTTTTAATATATTTTCAAACACTTTATATATTTTCTTGTTAAGTTTAATCTTGGCCTGGCACGGTGGGAGGCAGCACTTTGGGAGACAGAGGTGAGAGGATTTCCTGAGCCCATGGGTTTGAGACTAGCCTGGGCCTCATGACAAGACCTCATCTCTACAATAAATCAAAAAATTGGCTGGATGTGGTGGTACACACGTGTAGTTCCAGCTATGTGAAAGGCAAACATAGAAGGATTGCTTGAAACAAGCAGATCGAGGCTGCAGTGGCCATAAGCATGCCACTACACTCCAGGCAGGGCAACAGAGTGAGACTATGACTTAAAATTAAAAAGGAAAGAAGAAAAAGGGGGAAAAGAGTATAATTGTGAGACTTACTAGTCCACTTCTCTTGACTATTTAAGTAATCCACAAATATTTTATATGATTTTGTCTGGTTATATTATTTTCCCAGTCACAATTGCTACAACCAATATACACAAATCAGTAGCACTGTTATACAACAATAGCAACCAAGCTGAGAATCAAATCAAGAACTCAATTCCATTTACAATAGCAGCAAATAAGCTAAAATACCAAAGAATATATTTAACCAAGGAAGTGAAAGATCTCTACAAGGAGAGCTACAAAATACTGATGAAATAAATTATAGATGACTTGAACAAATGGATACATTTTATTATTAATTAAACATGTTGCTCTTCCTTTAGCGTCATTATACATGCATTTTTTTTACACAAATGCATTTCATTGACAATATATCTCTGAAATCTACAGCTATCTTCTAAGATATTTATATGACTTTTTGTTTCAAGAATTTGAATCTTCATGAACCTAGCAGACTATATTCCTCAATTTGTATGAAGTATTCAGATGAATAGAATAAACTTTATACATTTTTATTGCTTTTGAAATAAACATTAAAATACTTCCACATGAAATTATTGATGGACATATGACTTTAATTGGATCTTCTCATATATGCATATTTGTATATTTTCTTTCAGATAAGAGAAATGTTCAATTCAAGTCTGGTGAGTAGTGATTATCTGTCAGAAAACTTCCTTTTTCCATCTCTCTTGAGTTCTTCCCCTAACCGTAGGATAAGATGCAGAAGTACAACAAAAATGTCTACAAAAGACAAAGAAGTATGTGCAGCATTGTTTTTCTTAATTTCAGTAATTTCAACATGTTCTCTCTGAAGAAGGTGCTTCAACATGTCCTTCCTCTTATCACCTTTATTTCCTTTTTTTCTTTATTTCATCCTCCTTCCTCACTCCCACCTTTTGTTGTTTATACATTTCTAACAGATTATTTCTATCATTATGTTTAAAAAATAAATATGATGATATATGATAGAAATAGAAAATTCAAAGGATTCACAAAAAAGGAATGAAATGAGAAAAACACAGAAAAAGATGAGAGAAAATAAGGGAAAAAAGTTATGAGCTTTTAATTTTAATTTTTCGGTCTGGAGGAAATCAGAATTGTATGTTGGTGAGTGGCATGGACTCTGACTAAATACTGTTATCAACAATATTTAAATAAGTATCTACTTTGTACAAAACTATATGCTGAAAAATCAAAGCAAATCCAAAGCATCTATTCCATGAACTCAATATATTACTCAATATTTTAAGGATAATAATGTGTTTGTAACTGTAAATTTTAGGTTTTATTATTTTTAAATTTTCATCTCATATTGTGTTTTGAGTGTAGGTAGAGTGGTTATCATCTAATAAAATCTGAGAAACATCAAACCAAAAATTAAGTTATTTGTTCAGAATGACCACATTCTCATTTTTCTCTGTATTATCTAAGTAGATTATAGACAATTTATTCTGTGGAGATGTTATGTGAGGAGTGCATAAGTCTTCAAGTCAGGCACAATTTAAGAGACTATAAAAAGAGGTACAAATGTATAAAAGAGTGTTTTCTTTGGTTGCTATCATTCTTTAATTTTTGGAAATTTACACTCAGAATATTCTAGGCAATCCTCATCTATTAGATGTTGAGTTCTTATGTTCATATGATCCTTGTAGATTGGAGGAAAGAGAAGTTTCACACTGGTGAGTGATAGGGTTTCCAGGGGAGGGGGATTGTTAAAAAGACTCATTGTGCTAACCTTTCGTTGCTTAAGCATTGTCTTGTTTTCTCTGCTGGCACCTACTTTCTCAAGGTCACGTCTCCAGGCTGCACAACCACCAGCACCAGTCTGCTTCCTCAAGGTCACATCTTGGGGCTACATGACTACCAGCAACTGCTTTCTCAGGACTATGTGACTGCCAAACTCCATCTACGGGGTATAAAAGGGACCCACAAAAAGAACAAGGGACTGGTTCTTCTCTAGAACCAGTCTCCCTCTCGTTTCCCTTTAATAAATTTTATTTTCTTTGCCTAACCACTCAGCTAGTTCTCTTTTTCTCCACACTTGCCTTACTGTGAGTTTGTCATTGTATGGAAAGACTCTTCCTTCTCTTTGTTGGGTAATCTGAGTGGAAGATGGGTAGCTGTGAGCTGGATTGACGCTGGGGCAGAGAAGCTCTCACAGGAGGGCAACTCTGGCTGAGGCCTACTGAGACCCTTCCCAGGGACATTGATAGTCAACTTGTCTTTGTGGTAAATGTGACCCTAGATGCAGCCACTTCCCATCTTGCCCTCCTCCTGTCTGAACATTGGAGATGAGTTACCTGGCAAGAAAGATGTCAAGATCTACCTAGTTCTACACAAAAATTTGGCTTTCTTCCTTATGTGCTGGGTCATCTGGAAATCACCTCAGGGTGATACTTCTGGGAGGTGAAAGTTGGGGACACAAGTTCCTGGGACCTCAAAATTTGTAAGGATAGTGTAACAGGGAAGGGTGAGGTCACAATGTCCCCACAAAATGGCTTCTGGTCCATCAGGCTCTATCAGAGTGTATTGGGCTCTCACCTTCTCAGAAACTCATCTTACTCTAAGAGAAGATCTCCATAGTCCAGGGATATTTCTGGATTATGAGACTGGAAATGTATCATTCTGTAATATGACAGGAGGATCTCACATATTCAGTTTTTCCCAAAACACATTCTGTGGTGTTCTAAGACTGCTTTTCAGACTTTGGTCCTCTAAATTAGGCTTCTTGATCATTGTCAGGTAAAGGCAATTAGACTGAGATTATAATTCACATGTATACTCCTTCCATGAGTAATGATGATTTTATGTTTCAAAGATGATTATAACTTTTTCCATAAGGACACAGGTTGATTTTTTTCTTCCTCCTTACTGGTTAATTCTAAAAATGAAGCTCTGGGACACAGACTGACGGTTGCCTCACATACCAATTTTACCTTCCTCCGTAGTTCTAGACTCCTTCTAATTAGTTTGCTCAGTGACAGACTAGTACAAGGATTAGACTTCCTTCCTAACCCCTCTCCACAGTGCATATGGCTAAGCGTTACCAAGTGGATCATAAGCTGAATTATTCTGTATGACTTCTCAGATGTGTCCTCAAAGGGAAGTTGTATCACTTACTTTTTTGTTGTTCTTTTTTGGCTGGGTACAATATGGCATGATGGATGGGATTTGAAGAACATGTCTGAGCATGTAATAAGACATGGATGACAGAAAAGAGAAAGAGTTTGGGCTTTGGCAGCTTCATGGAACTACTCTACTTTCCAATTCCAGAGTTATTTTCTGTGAGAAATAAACTTTTGTACCTTAAGGCATCTATATGTTGGATTTTTGTCACTAATGGATGCACCCTTCATTTAAGAATGGCAGCACATGACATCCACCATTGAATATTAAGGTGAAACTGGAAGTTTAAAGTACTATACTTATTTGTTTAGCTACTCTTACTCTTCCAGTATTTCAGTGTCATTAGAGTCTCTAACTTTCTCTTCATCCATCCATTCTCTCTGACTTCACTTTCTACCCATTCCTATTTTGGTGCCATGGATAATAATTTTATGTATTCCTTTACTGATAAATTAAAATCCCTGACCCCATTGTCCTTCTCTCACATCTGCTAGGCAAAATCTTGAAAAGGAGTGAATCCTAATATCCATTTATCACACTGGCAGTTAAACATGCTGTTAAAATCTATACATATGAGCATATTGATAACTCTATACATGTGTAGTCACCCATCCCAACCTAGATACCAAAACTGCCTGTAATCTTCTCCTGATTATTCAGCCATATGCATGTCCTGATCTTTATACTGTCCATTTTATAAAAATTCCACTTTCTTTGCATTTCAACTCTACTCTCTCATTATTCTCAATATATTAGTATGTTCTCACTTTGGAAAATACTAATAATAACTATTAAAATCCATCAGAAGGAAACTCATCTTTATACTAGCAAGTATAAGAAATCTATCTAAGTCTGCCCATTTTTCTTCATTTCTTATTATATTGAGAGACATAATATAGCAAATAATATCCTTATACAGAAAACACCACTGCATCAATTCCCTTTATTTATCCTACACTATCCTCTAGGATACTAGGATACATCAGTTATTCCTTTCTAATTTCATATTTCCTTCTTCCCATGAATGTTAAAAATTTCAAAATCTTGCCTATCTTAAATGAAAACAATACATTTTTCAACATAGGAATGATATATTCCTACATACTTCCTTAACTCTCTTTCCTTTCATAATCAAACTTCTCCAGATAGTTATCTAACACTCTGTTCATATTTTCCTGTTTCCCATTTCTTCTCAGTATACGATGTGTTACAAGTTAAATTGTACTTCCACTCTCAGGTTCATATGTTGAGGTCCTAACTTCCATACTTTTGAGAAGTACTTAAGCTGAAATTATAATAGAAAAGGGTGGGTCCTATTTTCGTATGATCATACAATATGATTGGTGTCCTTACAGAAAGGAGAATTTGACCACTGACATGCCCACAGGGAGAATGCCATGTGGAAACTGGAATTTTGCTGCCACAATTCAAGGACTACTCAAATCACCAGAATCTAGGAGAGAACCATGTAAAATATCCTTCTCTAGTACCTTTAGGGGAGTATGGCTTCACCAACATCTCGATCTCAGACTTCTAGCCTTCAGAGCTGTGAGTAAATAAGCACCTCCTGTTAACAAAGTTCAGTTTGTTACTTTTTTTTTAACAGCAGCTCTAGCAAAGTAATAATACACTCTATTTTTATCCCAAGAATTCCTCTGAACTTTTCTCAGTAACTCCACCATTCTCAAAGTGAACTCAGTGGGTGCAATAGCAGTGACGTGAACATTTTTCTCTATATCTACAGGTTTCTTATAAAAACAACCTTGGAGCTATATTATTTCATGGGACCAACTGAGTAGTATTGCCTCATATTGAAAATTCTAGGTATTACAAAGCCAAGCTGCACACCAACAAAGTCTCATCAATTCTTCTAAAGCAGTTTGCTAAAATTAAATGTCAACATTTCTTTTCAAAAGCAATAACTAAATCTAACACATGGTTCAAAATATATTTTCGTGTTTATGATTAATCTTCTAGGAGTTTTATACAGCTTAGGAGCAGTCAGATCCTAGAGAGAAATTCTCCTTATAAATGGCAGATTAGATATGACGGCCTAAATCTCCAAAAGATAGTTTTCAAAGGAATATCTATCAAAACAACACATCATTCAAGTGTTGATTCCTCAGGTAGGCAAGTTTTTCATGAAGAAAATTGAAATTCCAACCTCACGAGTGATGTTGTTCTTTCTGTTTTGCCATATAAACTCCATAATTCATGGTGCATTACAAGTTTCTTTAGAGTTCTACAGAACTTTGATGGTATAAAGACCTAAAGGACATACTAATAATAAAGTGAGGATTTACATGTTCATATTGAACACCAAAGCATATACAATGATTCCTGGGTCTAGCATTATAGGTACCATTTGACAAATCCCATTGTTTGCACATAAATGAGTTCACTTTTTCTGCACAGAATATATGTGTCTGCCTGACTGGTATTTCCCAGATGACTTGAGAGTTTTTGCTTATTATGAATGTCACCTCATTGTTTATTTTGGTAGAGGTTCTCAGGGTTAGGATCATGGGGAATTGTAAAAGACCTGACTTTGGAGGGATCTGAATAAAAATTTCTCAAAAGATGACATACAAATAACTAAAAGATACATGAAAAATGCTCAACACAACTAACTGTTAAGGAATATACAAATCAAAACCAAAATGAGATATCACCTCACACTTGTTAGAATAGCTACTATCAAAAAGATGAAAGACAAGTTTTGGCAAAGAAGCAGAGAAAAGGAAACCCTTGTATACTGTCAGTAGAGATAAATTAGAATTATGAAAAATATATGGAGGTTCCTCAAACAACTTAAAATAGAGCTATCATATGATCCAGTATCCTCAGTTCTGAGTATATATCCAAAATAACTGAAATCAGCATGTCAATGAGATGTCTGCACTTCCACATTCCTTGCAACATTAACAGCAGACAAATTATGAAGTCAATCAAAGACCAAAGTGTCCATCAATGAATAAATGGATAAAGAAAATATAACATATGATGGAATATTATTTAGCCTTTAAAAAGAAAAATAATTATGCCATTTGTGACAACATGAATGCGATTGGAGAACATTATGTTAAATGAAATAAGTCAAGCACAGAAAGACAAATACTGCATGCTCTTGCTTATGTGTGGAATCTAAAACAGTTGAACTCATAGAACCAAAGGGTAGAATGGTATTTATTTACCAGAGGCTAGGTAGGGGGAATGGAGAGATGATATCAAAGGGTACAAAGTCACATTTAGACAAAATTGAATATGTTTGATTGTTTGAGATGTTTTGTACCACATAATGAGCATAGATAATAATAATTAAATACTGTAAATTTCAAAATTGTGAATAAAGCAAAGTTCAAATGTTCTCATTAGAAAAAATGTTACATATTTGAAGTGATGGATGTATTAATTAGGTTGATTAATTGTTACACACTATTCAATTACTTTGTACCCTATAAACATATATAACTATAGTTTTAATACATTATTTAAAAGCTTCTAACATTTATTCTTCAGGACACCAAGGAACTTTAAGTCTGGAACAATGTTGAATGACTGTGAAGCAATGTGGAAAAATAGGTGAGAAAATTTTATAAATTCCATTTGTTCTTCCTCTTAGCATTTACTGTTTTGCTTTCAAATAGCCACACAAATTTGTGCCTGAACTTGAGGTAAATTCATCCCTTACTCATCATTTGATCTTCTCTTTAAGCTTCCTAAACTTTAATTATTAGTATTGTTGAGGAGGCAGGAAACCCAAGATATCCAAAAGATAATGCCTTTCACACCTTCCTCATATTCCTGTGGTCTTTTAAAAGAATCAGAGTATTCTCTTTAATAGTTACAAAAACTGAAGTGAACAAATTTCCTGCATATAGTCACAATCTTAACAATATAAAAATAATTTACTTATTCTCTGTTGACTAAATTCAAAAAGCTAAGGAAGTTATGATTCATGAGATTTTGCTCAGTAACCATTTACAGCCATTTATTGTTGGAATCTTTCTCATTTTAATAAGATTTTGTTTGTATGACATGTTGATAACATATTGAATGGCAAATGTAAATGTGATTAACATGGTGAAAAAATGATGGATAAATTTCCTAGATCGTCTTTAAGGAAAACATTTATAAGGCAGGTGAAGGCAAGATATTCAAGAAGTGATGATAGAACCTAATAATGTCAATTTGTAACAGAAAGAGAAAACTTTTTTTTAACTCGAGTAATCTTGAAATTGAGGAAAGCATTAAACCTACCACACATTGAGAATCTAGAGTGGAAGGATGTCAGTGAATTTGGCTCAAGGTGATAAAGAACTAGATAGGTTTAGAACTATATTTTGGATGGTTAGATAGATATAGGTGACCAATATCACCTATAGGCAGAATGATCCCTCAACAAAGATATTGATGTTCTGATTCCTGTAATATATAAATGCTACTTTACATGCTATAATATATAAATGCTACCTAAAATAGCACATGAAATTAAAGATTTCTAATTAGTTATACTATTATGTTTATCTTCTCTCTTTTCAGTTCATAAATTGAAACCCGATCACCAATGTGGTGGTATTTAGAAGTGAGGCCCTTGGGAGATGATTAGGTTGTGAGAGTGGAGTCCTTATCAAAAGGGATCTGATAGAGCTTGTTTGCTCCTTCCGCATAATGACACAGGGAGGAGATACCATCTATGAACCAGGAGGAAATGGGTCTTCATCAGGCCTTAAAGCTGCTGACATGCTGACTTTGGACTTCTTAGCCTCCAGAACTGTCACAAATTTCTGTTGTTTTTAGTCATTCAGTTTATGATTTTTTTTATAGCAATGCAAATGGACTAAGACGAATTGATCTTAATATAGAAAGGATATTCTGGATTATTTCAGTGGATTCAGTATAATCAAAACAGTTCTTAAAAATGGAAGAGGGAAGTAAAATAGAAAGAGTGATGTGATGTGAGAAGGACTTGGCCAGCCATTACCGGCTTTTAAGATGGAGGAAGAGGGCCATGAGCTAAGAAATGTGAGTTGGGCTCTAGACTGTGGAAAAGACAAAGAAATTGATTCTTCCCTAGGGCCTCCAGAAGTTAAAGCCTCCTTCAAAATGAGATCTATGTTGGACTTCTAATCCACAGCACTATAAGATAATACATTTATGTTCTTTAAGCCACTAAGTTTATGGTAACTTGTGATGGCAAATCTTTTTGCTTTAGTTGACAACGTTTTTAGTGTCATATTCAAAAGTTCATTACTAAGACCCACGTCAAGAAGATTTTTACTTATGTTTTCTTCTAGTGGTTTTATTGCTTCAAGGCTTCTGCTTAAGTCTTTAATCCATTTTGAGTTGATTTTTGTATACAGTGCAAAACAAGCACCCAGTTTCTGTCTTTCACTTGTGGACATTCAATTTTTCTAACATCATATTTTTTTGAAAAGACTACCCTTTCTTCATGGGAATTTTCAGGGCCCATGTCAAAGGTTATTTGGTTATAGATACATGAGTTTATTTCTGTACACTCTATCTTGTTCTATTAGTCTATGCATCTGTTTTTATGCCAGTGCTGTACTGTTGTGACTACTATGGCTTTATAATATTCTTTGAAATTACATAGTGTAATATCTTGACCTTTGTTTTTCTTTTCAAGATTGTTTTGAATATTTGGGACCTTTTGGTGCTCCATATCAAAATTTTAGAAATAGAAAACCTGAGTGGACCAATAACTAGCAAGGAGATTAAATCAGCTATAGAATGTCTCTCACCTAATAGATGGCCAGACTTGGATGGCTTTACTGCTAAATTCTACCTAATTTTAAAAAGCATTAGCACTCATTCTTCTCAAACTCTTCCAAAATATTGAAGAGGAAGAAATTCCTCCTAAATTATTCTACAATTTCAGCATTACCCTAATACCAGTATCAGATAAGGATGTAACAACAAAAAAGATAACTACAGACTATTAATTCTAATAAACAGAGATACAAAAACCATCTACAAAATGCTTGCAAACAGAATCCAACAGCACATTAAAATGAAAACACACCATGATCCAGTGGGATTTATCTAAGGGATGAAATGATGGTTCAATATATACAAATCAATCAGTGTGATATATAACATCAATAGAATGAAAGACAAAAACCATATTAACATCCCAATAGTGCAGAAAAGCATTTGAAAACATTTAACACTTGATTAAAAACTCTCAACAAATTAGTTGCAGAAGGAACATAAGGGGACCCCTCAAAAAACCAGAATTATCTTTTGGAGGGCAAGCCCCTTGTAGTACAGGCTTTCCCCCTCGGTAAGTGTTCTGGGAACCCTTTGCCATTTGTATACCTGCTGGCATTGTTGTGAGAGGCTGCATTCAGTTTCACTGAATTCTTTTTTTTTCTGGAGAGTCTTTCAACACATTTGCCCATTTCATGATGGGTGATTTTCAAGTGTACCTGCCCACATTGCACTGACTGTTCAACAGTTTTTGACCAAAAATGGCATGACTCCTGTGCTCCACCCTCCCTATTCACCAGATCTCACCTCAAGTGACTTTTTTTTTGTTTCCATGAATGAAAAAAGTTCTCACAGGGAAACATTTTGCCAATGTGGAAAAGGTGAAACAAAAAACGGCAGAAGCACTAAAAGGCATCAAAATTGAGTTCAAAACTGTTTTTGAGCAATGGAAAAGCATCTTGATGGGTGTGTGGCATCAAACAGAGAGTACTTTGAAGATAACTGAAGTATAAACAAGTAAAAATAAGTACACAATTTTTAATAAACTTTTTTTGATGATCCCTTTTGTATTTTAACAGTGGAGGAACAGTGGAGACTTATGTGAAATAAGTCTAGATTAGAAAACTGAACATGGCACATTCTCACATTTGGAAGCTAAAAATGTTGACTTCATAAAACTAAAAAGTAGAACAGAGGATACTAGAGTCTGGGAAGGGTAGGAAGGAAAGGGGATTAGAGAGAGTTTTCTTAAAGGATATAAAATTACAACTAGACAGGAGGAATAAGCCATAATGTTTTATATCACTCTAGGATGGTTATCATTAGTAGTAATGTACTGTTTCAAGTGAATAGAAGGAGGATATTAAATCTTCCCAACACAAAGAAATGACACATATTCAAGTAATGGATATACTAATTATCTCAATCTTATCACTATGTATTGACATAGCGCTTAGGTACTCCATAAATATGTATAATTATCATACCAATTAAAAATAAAAATATATATAAAAATTAAAAGAATGCCAAGTAAAAGAACCAAGGAAGTATAGCAAGATAGATGGGTACAGAGACAGGAGGCTTAGTAGATGGATGTCCTTTTTGTTAAGCCTCTTTCTCTCAATGTTCAGAAGGCTCTCCTATTTCCAGTGTGAGACTTGCTAGAATATCTCTTAAGTGTAGATTATTTTGGGTCCTGGGAGAAGTGTGAAGCTATTAATGCACATTTTTCAATTCTTCAAAATACTTAAGTGAGGAATCTTCATTGGTTTGCCTGTCCATTGTTGTGAGAGTCAGCTGTGCTTCTATCTCTTCCTGGGAACATCCCTCTTACAGGCTAAAATGTACAGTGTAATCCATTTTATGTAATTTTTTATTCAAAAACATTGTTGATTAGAAATTGCTTTATGCTTTTTAACTTCATAAATGTACATTCAAAAGTAAAATTTAAAATTTAAAGTAAATTTTTAAAGTTCAAAATTTCAGAGTGACTGGTTGGTTTGTTGGGTACTTTTTGAACTCTATTTTAGCATTGGATCTAGCCATATGAAGAAATCTGCTTAGACTGTGTTTGGGCATTTCAATTAATACTATTCTGAAGTTCTATTCCCTTTTGGACTGACTTTTGCTACAAATATATGATGTGGGAAGATTTTGCTGAGAAAAGTGGGTATTGAAGAGTTCTTGGGGCAATTACAGTTATCCTGTTCTTGTGGCATAAACTTTAGGAATCACAATCTTCTTTTTTTTTTCTTTTTTATTATAAGGACATGGGATACAATTCAGGGTTAGGATACAGATTTTGATTATACAGCTACCCTTGTTGATTGAGTATGCCCTTCCCTCCCCTAGCAGTTTCCCTCAACTGCCAATCCCACCCCCTCTCCCCTAATAGTTTCCTACTATTACCTATCAATTTCTTATAGTATTTTAATTGTTCAAGGTCTGCTTATGAGTGAGAACATATGGTACTCTGTTCTTTGTTTCTGTGATAGGTCACTGAGTATGACTGACTCTAAATTCATCCAAGTTGCCGCAAAGTCCATATATTCGTTCTTCTTTATGGCTGCCTAATATTCCATTGTGTATATGTACCACATTTTTTCATTCAGTCCAGCTTTGATGGGCAACGTGGTTTGTTCCATGTTTTTGTTATTGTGACTAGAACTGCAGCAAACATATGTGTGCAAGTATCTTTTTTGTAGAATGATTTGAGTTCCTCTAGATACATTCCCAATAGGGAAATTGCTGGGTCATATGGAAGGTCAATTTATAGTTCTTTCAGAAATCACTACACAGTCTTCCAAAGAGGTTGCACTAGTTTGTATTCCTACCAGCAGTGTAGAAGCATTCCTTTTTCATTGCATCCTCAACAGCATCTATTACTGTTTGTTTTATTAAAGATGGCCATTCTTACTGGGGTTAGGTGGTATCTCAATGTGGTTTTGATTTGCATTTCTCTGGTGATGAGTGAGACTGAGCACTTTTTCATATGTCTGCCAGCTGCCTGTATACTTTCTTTTGAGAAGTGTCTATTCATGTCTTTTTCCCACTTTTTAATTGGGGCTGTTTGTTATTTTTCCTTTTGGTGCATTTGAGTTCCTTGTAGATCCTAGATGTTAGGCCTTTATTAGATATACAGTTGGCAAATTTTTTTCCCATTCTGTGGGCTGTCTCCCTGCTCTCTTGGTGTTTCTTTTGTTTTGCAAAGCTCATTAGTTTGATGAGGTCTGACTTGTCTAACTTATTTCTTAAGATATGGCCCTTTAAGGTTCTGAATAGGAATTGGATGCCAGGTCCAATTTCCATAGGAGTGTCTCCTGGATTTTTAAAGATTCTTATAGTTTGAGGTTTTCTGTTTAGGTCTTTGATCCATTTAGAGTTCATTTTTGTGTATGGTGATAGGTAAGAGTCCTGTTTCAATCTTCTACATGTGATCAGTCAGTTTTCCAGCACTGTTTATTGAATAGGTTCTCCTCTCCCAAGGGTTGTTGTTGGAGGCTTTGTCAAAGACAAGTTGGTTGAAACTGAGGTTTTGCTTCCAAAATCTCTATCCTGTTTCATTGGTCTATGTGCCTGTTCTTTTTCCAGTACCAGGCTGTTTTGATTACCATAAACTTATAGTAAAGTTTGAAGTCTGGAAGTGTGATACCCCCTCTTTGTTTCTTTTGCTAAGGATTATTTTGGCTATTCATGGTAGTTTATGTTTCCATATGAATTTCTGTATTGTCATTTATTAATGGGTATTGCGTGGAATCTGTAGATAGCCTTTGGTAGGATGGGCATCTTAACAATATTGATTCTTCCTAATCCTTGGCATGAGATATTTTTCATTTGTTTGTGTCTTCTTGAATTTCTCTGAGCAGTGTTTTATAGTTTTCATTGTAAAAGTTTTTCACTTATCTAGTTAGGAAGATGCCGAGTTATTTCATTTTTTTTTGGTGGCTATTTGAATGGGATTGTGCTTTTAATTTGGATCTCTGCCTGCTGATTGTTGGTGTATAGGAATGCAGTTGTCTTTTCCACATTTATTTTGTACCCTTAGAGTTTGCCAAAGCCCTTTATCAGTGCAAGCAGGTTTTTGACAGATTCTCTTGGATGTTCGAGGTATAGGATCATATCATCAGCAAAGAGGGATAACTTGACTTCCTCTTTTTCTATTTGGAATTACCCCTGATTTCCTTCTCTTGTCTATTTGCCCAAGCTAGGACTTCCAACACAATGTCAAACAAGAGGGGAGAGAGTGGGCAGCCTTGTTTTGTTCCAGTTATCACGGGAAATGTTTCCAGTTTCTGTCCGTTTAGCAATGTGTTAGCTGTGGGTTTATCATAGATGGCACTTACTATTTTGAGGTATGTTCCTCTATACCTAGGTGTTCAAGGGTTTTTATCAAGAAGGGATGCTGGATTTTGTCAAAAGCTTTTTTTGCATCTAATAATCATGTGGTTCTTGTTTTTACATCTGTTGTTGTATTTAATTACATTTATGGTCTTGAAAATGTTGAACCAGCCCTGCATCCTGTGTTTTTGGATCTATTTGCTAGAATCTGGTTGAGGAGTTTTGCATCTATTTTCATAAGGGATATTGGCCTGTAGTTCTCTTTCTTTGTTGGATCTTTACCCTGTTTGGGTATCAGTGTGGTGTGGGCTTCATAAAATGATTTGGGGAGAATTTCATCTTTCTTAATTACCTAGAGTACTTTCAGTAAGATTGGTATCATCTCCTCCTTGTACGTTTTGTATAATTCAGCTGGAAAGCCATCTGGTCCAGGACTTTATTTGGTAGGTAGTTTTCGTATGACAGATTCAATTCCCTTTGTTGTTATTGATGTATTTAGTGTCTCTATGCCTTCTTGTTTCAACCTGGGTAGGTAGTGAGACATCAGAAAGTCCTCCATTTCATTTAGATTATCAAGTTTGTTTCCATATAGGTGTACACAGTAATCTCTGATATTTTTTATTTCTTCAGGGTCAGTTGTGATTTGATCTTTTGTATTTTTGATTGTGTTTATTTGAGCTTTTTCTCGGTAATTCTGGCTAGGTGTCCATCAATCTTGATAATTCTTTCAAAGAATCAGTTTTTTGTTTTGTTGAAGTTTTCTATGATATTTTTGTCTTCTATATCCCATATTTAGGCTCTTATTTTGGTGATTTGGATTCTGCTGCTAAAGTTGGGATTTTGGTGGTCTTCTCTTTCCAGCTCCCTTAAGTTGATTTCTTAGACTCTCCATTTGTGATCTTTCCATTTTCTTGATGTGTGCTCACAGAGATATAAATTTGCCTCTTAGAACTTATTTCATGGCATCCCAGAAGTTTTGATCAGATTTTTCTTCATTTTTCACTTGTTTCCAGGAATATTTTAATTTCTGCTTTGATTCAGTGTTAACTCTGTAGTTTTTCAGCATCATGCTGTTTAGTGTCCATGTCTTTGTGGGCTTTGGGGAAATTTTGTTGTTGTTGATATTTATTTTATTCTACTGTGGTCTGAGAGTGTGCATGGCAATATTTCAACCTTATGGAATTTATTTACACTTGATTCATGTCCAGGGATATGATTGATCTTGGAAAACTTTTCATGTGATAATGAGTAGAATGTATATTCTGTGGTTTTGGTGTGGAATAATCTGTAGGTATCTCTTAAATCCATTTGTTCGATTGTCAAGATCAGGTTCTGGGTCTTCTTGTTGATTTTTTGCACCGATGATCTATCTAGGGCTGTTAGAGGGATATTCAAGTCCCTGTCATAATACTGTAAGAATCAATATATATTTTTTTGGTTTACTTAGTAATTGCTTTATAAATGCTGGTACTCTTTGGTACTTTTTTGGTACTCTTTACCAGCATTTTATAAATGCTGGTAACTTTATAAATGTTGGTTGCATATATTTTTAGGATAGATATTTCTTGTTGATGGATTGAAACTTTTATCTTTATGTTGTGTCCTTTTGCATCTTTTTTTATTTCTGGTAGCTTAAAAGTTGTTTTGTCTGATATCAGAATTGCAACTCCTGCCTTCTTTTGTGATCTATTAACCTGGAAACTCATTTTCCATTCTTTAACTTTCAGTCTCTGTGCATCCCTTGTAGTGAGATGAGTCTCCTGGATGCAGGAAATAATTGGGTCTTGGTTTCTTATCCATTTTGCCATTCTGTGTCTTTTTAGTGGTGCATTTAGTCCATCCACATTCAGGCTGATTATTGAAATGTGATTGTTTATCGCTGTCATGAGGTTCTTATTAAATTTTTTCTTTGCTTGTTTTCTTTTGACTTTGGGGTTAATGTATGTGTGTGTTTTCAAGTGTCTTCTTGTGCTCGATTATCTGTTGATTCTGTGCTCTGATTTCTCTTGAGAAGTGTGTGGTCATTCATTTTATTTCTTTCTTCTGTGTTTAATACCTTTTAAGTGTCTCCTGTAGAGCTGTTCTGGAAGCTGCATAATCTCATAGGGATTAGATGTCTGGGAAGGATTTTAATTCTCCATCACTGATGAAGCTGAGCTTGGCTGGATAGGAAATTCTTTGCTGAAATTGTTTATCTTTGAGAACTGTGAATATAGGGTTCCTATCCCCTCTTGCTTGTTGTGTTTCCACTGAATGGTCTGCTGCCATTCTGATTGGTTTCCCCTGGTAAGTAGTCTGACCTTTCTCTCTTGCTGCCTTTAGAGTTTTTTCTTTTGTGCTTACTTTGGGTAGGCGAATTACTATGTGTCTAGTGGTTGGTCTTCTCATTTGATGTCTTGTGGGGGTTCTCTATATCTCTTGTGCTTGGCTGGTCACATCTCTGGTGAGATGGGGATTGTTTTCTTGGATTACCTCCTGGAATATTTGCTCCAAGTTGTTCTCCATTTCCCTTTCTTCTTCTGGGTTACCAATCAGGCATAGTTTCAGCTTCTTGATATACTCGCACATCTCTTGTAGGCTTTGTTTTTTCTTTTTGAGTCTTCTTTCTATGTTTTTTACAGTTCGGGTTAATTCCATGTTCTGGTCTTCAAGTTCTGTGATTCTTTCTTCAGCCAGATTAATTCTGCTTTCCATGCTTGTCATCTTGCTATTTATTTCCTGGATGAAAATTTTTATTGTCAAAATCTCTGTTACAAGTTCTTTCAGTGTTGTATCTTGTCTTATTTGAATCTTATTCATTCTTTTCACCCATTCCCTAATCCCTGTCATATTCTGGGAACAGTTGTTGGTGACTTTCATTGTTTGGGCACCAAGTTCTGATTTTTCAGGGGTTTTCTCTTTGTTATACTTGAAATTGCCTGTGGTCTTTCTTTGATTTTTCTTCATTTGTGCCAGATCTCTTGTTTTTCTCTTTATTTCTGTTTTCAGTGTCAGTGGGATAGGCTTTCCCTTCTGATGTTTGCTCAGTCCTGTATTCTTCCCTGATCTGGGCTCTGGATTTGTTTACTGATGTCTTTGATGTTTTTCCTCATCCTTTTCTGGCCATACCCTTTGTCTGGGGGCTGGATCAGGGTAGGGGGTGGGGTGCCTGGAATTCCGCACTCATCAGGTTCCTCCGACCTTTGTGCTTTCAGGATATTCTCTCTGGGTCATGATCAGTCCCTGAGTAGCTGATCCACCAGTCACGGAGATCGTGTCTGTTGCTTCCTGTTGAGCAAGTTGGAGCACTTTCTTGCCCCACTTTCAAGATGGTGGTGGGCTGCCTCTCTTGTCCTTTTCCATGGGACTTTGCCTCTGTACTCCCTCCACAGCTCCTGCTGCCAGTGCCCTGCCAGGCACTGAAGTGGTGAGGCAAAGCCAGGAGCTGGCAGTCTCTATCCTGCTGCAATGGTGATGGAGAACCTGGGGCGACAGTTTCTCCCCATTGCTTTTTCACATAAAAACTTTTGCCCATTAAAAAATAAATAATGTTCTTATCTTCTGCAGCCTGAGAAGAGCCAGAGATGAAGTAGAGAAGCTGCTGCTGCACCAGAGTCCTGGTCACTTGCTCACGAGCCCCCACTTAGACAGTTTCTCCCAGCATTCTTCCCAGGAAGGGTTTGTTGATTTTAAAAAGGGAAAAAGAAATGGCACTTGGCTTCTGCATGCTGGGATTTGCTAGGGTCTAAGCCGAACAGCTGCGGCACCAGCCGCTGCACCTGGAATCAAAATCTTCTTTATTTTCCTTTCAATTACTCCTCAGTTCATAGGAACTATCTTTGTGGTTGATTCTTTCTTCCTCAGGTTTTAGCCAGATAGGAATGTTGTGCTTTCATTTGATTTGCAGAATGCTGTCACAGTCCTAAACCCTGGAAGTCTCAGGAGAGGAAGACCAACTCCATATCCATTGTGTTCCCTGCTAAGGCCAAGCAAGGTGACTCTGGATAAGGGAGACCTAGAATAAGAAGACACACACACCATTGAGCACTCAGAGCTGTTTCCTGATAGCTTACTCTCATTTCACCTCCATCTCTGTGGATTCTGAAATATGGGCACAGCAGCTCTCACCTGTAATTTCAGTGATTTGGCAAAATGAGGTGGGAGAATTGCTTGAGGCCAGGAGTTTGAGATCAACCTGGGCAACATAATGAGACCCCATTTCTATAAAAGAGAAAAGAAATAAAAGAATAGCTGGGTGTGGGGGTGTGTACCTGTAATTTTAACTGCTTGGGAGATTGAGATGAGAGGATCATTTGAGCCCAGGAATCTTAGGTGAGAGTGAGCTGAGATCTATGGAGTCTGAGATATCACAGAAGGACCTCCGATATATTCATAGATATAAAATAACTTGTATTTATCCCACAGGACTTGAGCTGATCCCCAGACTAATTATAACTTGAATACCCGACCCTGTGGGTGGTCAGTGTTGTTGATTTGCCCTGTTTAGTCAATTGAACTGGCCTCCTGCATTCATAACCCCCTTTGGCATGTGCTTTCATCACTTACTGACCTTATAAAGGCCAACCTGAACCCATCATTTCAGGCTCAAATATTACCTTAAGGGAAAGAATCATTCTCCTCTTCAAATATGGCTATATTCTATTGTATGTGAGAAAAATAATTTTGCAAAAGGAGCAAATACAATACATATTATTTCAAACAATAATGTAGAGGCTCAGGCTTCTTGTAAACAATAGCCAAGAGTGAGAATTTCTTGTCTGTAAAGGTTCAAGGGTGTAAAGGTAAGTTAGGGTAAAGAGATATAAAGCTTGGAATTCCTTCCCCAGGTGCCGACTGGACTGTGGTCATATGGTCAGGAAAGAACTTTGTTCACCTGTCAGCACCATCCTCCCCTCAATGTCCTGGGGAGTGCCAGGCCTATGACCCAGCATCTGATGGGCATCTCAGGGATTCTGCCAGTGCTTTCTCCCTTCAGGATAGGAAAAAAATCAAGAGGACTCTGGAATGACATATCACTATGCCACTCGGAGATAAGGGCTGCTGAATTTTCTTTCCTTTCCCTGAAAGAAGTCTATATTCATAAGTCCCCTTGCTGAAGGATTCCACAGAATAAGTTATTTTTCTGGTGAGGTGATCTAACAACTCTCAAAAACAAACATTCCAGTAGTTCTTCAAGGAGAAGCTGATGGCCATCCTGAATTTCTCCATATTTATATAAAGACTCCTGACATCTCTTAGATTAATATTGTTTTCTTAGTCTCATTTTTTTACTTCTCTTGTTTTCTATCTACCTTCTTTCCAAACCCTGTACTCCTAGTAATGACACTTTATATCTAAATAGAGATTTTGTGTCATGATATTCTCATTCTGTCCTTATGACAGTACTTTAATGTGAGTTGTGTACATATTATCACTATGTTAAAACTAAGAAAATTGTGTCACCAGAAATGAACAGACGTATCATATCCAAAGTAATGCTTGCCCAAATTTACAGAAAATCTTGAATGAAAATCTCAGGCATCTGAAACTCAGGCTTCTTTTGTCATCTACTGGCACATTTGTAAAAGGAAAAAGGAAACATCTGTGAGTATGAATCATGTCTTGAAGAAAATCTCCTAAAGGTCTACAGTGAGAATGTCTCTGCCGCCTTCTGGTGGCCAATGTTATTTATGATTCCTCTGCCCTGTGCTGTGAGTATTTGGCAAAGAGAGTGTGACTTTTTTTTTCTCTCCCACCTACCAACATGTCCTAACCAAAACATTGCCCCCGATAATAGGTAGGATAATTTAGGACAGAATTCTTTATCTCAATATGAGTGCATTTCTGAGAAAGTGTGTGTAAATGGTTTGTGAGAAAAAATCCACAAGAGTTTAAAAAGAGCTTCTTTTTAGCAGTCAGTGTTACTAATGTGACTGATTATAAACAAAAATTCAAAATGTATACTAAGACTCCTGGAAGAATTCTAATACTGTGTACCATCAAGATCTTTCAGAATGTGTACAGTGGGTGCTGTATTTTTACAAACATTCTGATGTGGAAAAAATTAATTTCTTATTTTCCTATTACAGATTCTAATTTTTATGAAAAGCCCTATTATGTCTTATAGCACAGGAGTTAGTCTGGTAATTTCCAGATAAACCGAGTGACTTTCACAAAATTAATTTTAAAATGGCTCCACCCCCTACATGTTACTTCTAGTTCAGAGGTGGGAGGTGGTGCAGGGTTGGTGTGGAAGACTCTCCTTTTCATCATTACCTCCCACTGTATGCCATAGTCCTGTTGTGCTTCTTGGTCATCCCTGTTCTTCCCACATTGGTGATGATGACTGTTATCTCCATAATGCCACACTCCTTTTGTTAGAACCTTCCATGCCAGCATTTTAGGAAGCGAGCATTCATTATTATTATTATTATTATTATTATTTGAGTTGGAGTCAAACTCTTTGTCGCCCAGACTTGAGTGCAGTGGCACTCTCATGGCCACCACAGCTTCGACCTGGTGGGCTCAGGCAATCTTTCTGCTTCAGACTTCCAAGTAGCTGGAACTATAGATGCATGCCACCATGCCCAGCTAATTTTTGTGATTTATTGTAGAGATGAGGTTTCACAAGGTGCCCAGGCTGATCTTGAATCCCTAGGCTCAGACAATCCTCTCAACTCAACTTCCCAAGGTGCTGGGATTACAGGCTGAGCCACTGCGCCTGGCCAACATTCATTATTATTGAGCTGTCCAGGCCCTACTGCTTCTTGCCTTTGGGAGCTTTCCCTTACTGTTACTCTTTGGTGTCATTGTAGGAGAGGGATACTTGTGGGTACCACTACCATTATGAGAACCAGAGGTGAAGCAGGATGCAGTCTTTCTATTCTGAGAGGGAAACTTGGTAAAGAGACCCTCATATTCTCTTCCATGTTTAATTATTTTTCTCTTCTTTTCAAACTTCTCATTCTCCACAGTGAGAAGGGTCTTTTGACTGAAGGATGGAGAGGGAAATACTTACAGAAGAATAGTTAGATGGCCCAATTTTGGGTTGCTCATAACAGGAAAGAGAAAGAAACTTCAGCTCAAATATTATAACACCATAATGTTGCATATGCCTTTATTACGTGAAATTGCACTCTAAAATTAAATTAAAAATTATTCTGGAAAACTCTTTAAATCCTGAGATTATATCTGCAGATCCCTCTAATTCAAGGAAAGAATACTTAAGGGGAATGTAAAGGAAAATCTGGCTGAAACAAAATAAAAAATGTGCCCATAATCCCTATCTTTATACTCTTTGTGCCCCCAGATATTGAGAAACATATTAAACATCTTTGTCAGATATCTGATAGTAATTATATCCTTTATTATCCAACAAAGTGAGATAAAGGATGAATGTAAAAAGAGCAATAAACTACCTCTTAAGGGACCTTGGTATGGTGCATTGATCCTGGAGAAGGAAGTTCTTTTCTCTGGGTCTTTTTTTTTTCCTATCAGTAAAATGAGGCACGGGACATTTGATATTCAGTCAATTCTGCAGACCTATGAATACCGTGTTCTAGTAGAACCTTGGCACTACGTTCTTGGAGGATCTTTGGTGTGTGAGGAGGCAGAGGGAAGGGAGAAGACAGATACCTGCATGAGGTGCTGGAGGGACAGCAGGTCTGCATAAAGACCTAACTGGAGATGGTGTAGACTAGTGGGGTGGAGAGTCAGATGAGCCTCTGCAAGAGTACCCTGGATTTCTAGGGAGGGAAAAGTGCCAGTGTCACAATTTTGTCTGCAGGTCCCAAGAACTCACAAGTGAACTCTCTCAAAGTCCACTCATCCTCTGAGTTTCACTTTTGAGTGGATTACAGCTGGTAGGAGGTGAACGTGCTATCTGGATTGGAATCTCATTTTCAGAGGGTGTCAGGTGCTTGGCTCTGCCTTCAACTTGGGTGAGGCAGGTTAAATCCTCCCTTCACCTAAAGCACCAGGGGAGCTGGGGGCCTACCTCTACAATCTCTTGCTGTCCCACCGTTCTGTCTCTGATCAGCACTTACCAGAGCTCTGACCTGTCTTTGATCCTCTGCCATGTGGATAAAGGATACACCTGAGACCGAGTGAGAAGACCCAGCAGCACTGGGTTTCACTCCCAAGGAGAGAGGAAGACACGTGAGTGGTTTTGAAAGCCCCTGGGAAGGACGGCCATAGGAGGTTGGGTAAATTGACTATGTTGAAAAAGTAGGACATACAGACAAAGTCAATGTCCTGTAGGGCAACACTGCTGCTTGTTATACTCCTCCCATTTATACTCTATATTTACATCCCACAGTACATTTTTCAAAGTGCTGTCATAGCTCATTTAGTCTTCACAGTGTTCTCATGAAGCAGGCTTGATACTAGACTAAAAATAAGGAGGGGGTACTAGACTAAAAATAAGAAAACCAGATTCATTCTAATCATCTGTCACACATGATGTTAGGTTTGTGTCTCTAAGCTTTGATTTCCTGGTCTATCATATGGTGATGGCACAGCTGGAAAAATGTTAAAATGATTGTCTCCAGAAAGGAAAGTAGAGGGTCAAGGGAGTAAACAAAGTGAAATATTCAAGGTTGCAAAGTAGAAACAAAGTCACCTTATCTCTTATTTTTATTTTACTTTCTTTCTATGAAAATGTTTTTTTCTTAAACTTTGTTTTTAAGGACTGTATAGATATATAGGCTGCTGTTTTTAAGATCTATATTGATATATAAGCTTCAAACTTTGTGAATTAAATTAGTATAGCCTTATCACTTAATTGCTATGCATACTTGACATTTTTGACTATGTAACATTTGAGGCTTTGCTGTAAAATTCTAATGACCCATGATATGTAGTAATTTGTTATTTTCTTTGAAATAAATTATCATAGTGCAGGATAGCCCTTGAATATCAGAATTGTTATTCAACTAATGTATAGACATAACAGTCATGTGTCATTGCATTTTAACACTTATACTTCACCCAGAAAATTAAATTAAATATATGTTTAAATATTAGATCATACATCTTGACAAAACCAAAACTAACCATATTTAATAAGAACAGCAAAAATTTTAGAATATTTTTGCGGCCCATTCAAATAGTAAACAGAGATGTCAGAGACTTATAATTAAAATGTTTTTATTTGAAGTTTGAAATCTAACTCCAGTTATCTATTTACCAAAAAAAGTCCCAAGGATTTTCAGAACACTGACAGCAAACTCTATGCAGGGTTTTTCCTTGGCACTACCGACATTCTGGGCTGGATAATTCTTTGTTGTGAGTACCAGTCCTTTGCATTGTGGGATGTTTAGCAGCATCCTTGGTTTCTATCCATTTTGTGTCCCCTCCCCAGATGAGGCAACCAAAAATGTCTCCATTCATTGATAAATGTCCTCTAAGGGTAAAACTGCCTCTTTCTCCATTGAGTATCCTTTGGTCCAAGGCAGTTCTTCTCCTTTATATATTCTCTCACAAATCTATACCTGAGCACCAGAGAATGGTAGGATGTATTTTCACAACATTCTTCAAAAGCTCATTGATTTATGCAATATTTTTTTTGAGTTCAGTTGTAGTTTCTTTCTTCTACCTGCTTTGACATAAAATACCTAAAAGAACAAAAGCCTATAAATTGGTTTGTAGCAAGTGTGGATTCTTTTTAGTTCACATAACCGAGAAATGATGCATGGCATGGACATTTTTGGCTCTTATTTGGTGAAAAAAAGTTTCTGCTTTTCACAAGAGGAGTCAAGGAGATGCCAACAATATTCCTTCGGTCTAAGGAGAAATGATTGATAAATCATTTCAGGGGGAAGGGGTCTGTGTTGTCTTGTAAAACTCAATCTCATTTTCATATATACATTGTAGTACCCTTTTAGATTTAGGAATTGTGTACAACTGGGCTCCTCAGTTTTCTTAGAGATATCTTAAGTGAAAGTATGTTTCTTTTAGAAAGAAAATAGAGTAATAATTCTGTAACAATAACCTCTTGAATCATTTGATTCTTAATTTCTATTTCAGTCTGTTGATTTTTTCTCTCTGCCCATAAAATCACAATAGCATTAGTTTCTGGGAAAGTAGAAGAAGTAATTGACTCAGCATTACCCCTTAGCTGGCTCTTCTAACTTCGGAAACAAGTTTTCTCTCAATAAAATAATTGATACATCAGATATAAGAAGTCATAGACTTATTTTACTCTGATTGTTTTTTTCATTTTCCAATACGAAAACACATGCACTGTATCTTTGACCTGGTAAAAAGTTTTCAATTTTTTTTAGCTGTGTAGAAGTATTTTTATTAGGTTGCTACAGTGAGTTCATTGAATTTGTCTGTCCTGCCACTCCTACATGTTTGCAAGATTATACTATTTAAGATAGTTTCCCTGACCATCTTCTTCTGTAGCTCCATTTCCACCGCTCTGTCTTTCGCTTTCTAAGGCATCCCGGTGCCCCTGGGTTGTCTGAATGTTGGCTACCTGGCTGCAGTGTGGGGATGCAGAACCTTCCTGCTCTTTTCTCCACATGGAAAAAACTGTAGTGAAGAAGAACTATGTGGGGTGAAGGGGCAGAAGACAAGAAAAAATATCTTAAGCTTGCTCTAATTTCTGCATGCTACCAATGGATGGACTTGAGTGTGTGTGTGTGTGTGTGTGTGTGTGTGTGTGTGTGTGTAAATAAAATGGTTGTCCCTTTAGATAAAGAGTGCTTTTAATTTCCATCAGAAAGTGTACCTTGGGTCTAAAAGACAGTCTGATATGATCAATAACTGTGGAGCAATGGAGACAAAACCATTTTAATTGGGAAGGGGTTGATGTGGACTCCTCATGAAGACTGCACAACCAGTGGAAACCACAGAGTGTGTTGGGTATGTTGCAGTCTCACTTAGGCATAGTTATATAATCCCTTGTGTTTGCTCCAGGGAGGATGGTGGATTTTCCAGGATACAGTCTGTCTGGTGCAGTCGCCTCCTTCTTCTTCATTTTGCTGACTATGAAGCAGGAAGGTAGGATTCTCTTTTTAACTTTACTGTATTTGCCAATGTCCCACTGAGCCAGTACAGATGCAGAATTCTGAACTAAAAGGACTAGAACAACATCTAACAGTGGAGGTCTGGGATCTCAAGGCCCTTGTGTTCCAGTAAAAGCTCCTCTGCTCCCAACTGAGTCACCTTTGGAAAGCAACTTCAGTACTTTATGTCTTAATTTCTTTACCTTTATAATAAGAATAACAACAGTGCCTATGTCTCAGAGTCTAGCACAGGCTTTAGGATTAACTTGGAAATGAAAAGTCCTTGAATCAATGCTTGGAACATATTAAGTTATTAATCCATTCTCCTGTTTTCATGCCGACAGCATGTTGGGGCCAAGAAAAGCAGCTGCACTTTACCATAAATTAAGCAGCATAACAATACTTGGAAATAAGAAACTAGAAGGAGGCTTTCAAGAAACTGACTTGGAAATCTCACTAGCTGAACTGTGTTAGTCAAAATGTGGCACCTTGAGAAAGAATTATGAAAATTCAACATCAGAGGATGATAACACAGCCCCAAGGAAAATGTAGTGTGGGAAAGTGGGCAAAAACATTGGGCAGCACATCAGAAGGCACAGGTCCAGACTTAGCACCCAGAAATGGTGCAGAGTGGTGAGACTGCCATCCTCTCTTTTGCTCATACTGCTATTCCCTATACCTTAATAGTTAATCAGAAATGCCTTCAATTCCAACTTCATATTTAGACTCTGTTAATAAAGAATATGAACCAACATCCACATAAGTTCTGTAGTAACCTTTTGAGCAGCATCTATCTGATATTGAGCAGGAGCTAAGCAGGGCACAGTTCCTTTATAGGAGAATAGAATCTTCTCAGAGAAAGGACAAATGACCTTGGAGCATTTAGGATAGGAAACAGCTATGATACATGACATGTGAAATTATTACACTTATTAACACACAATTGTTCAACATCTCTTCAATTTTCAGATACAAGGAGGTGATCAGACATGACTTAGAATCTGATTGGAAGACTCAAACTCTCTAGACAACAACTGTCCTTTATCCACCACAAAATGTCCTTGTGAGAACTGTATTGTACATAGTCCCAGTAACCAAACTCTTGCTTTCTCCAAGAAAAAAATAAAAAGCAAAAAGAGCCCAGTTTCTTATGTAGAACAAGAAGAATCCAAGAAGGATGAAATATTTAATAAATAAATTGACTACCAAAATTTTATGAAAGTGATTAAAATATTCATCAATAACAATAAGAAAATTTCCAATTAAAAATCAATTTACATATTAACTTATTTGAGAATAAAAACATCCCAGAGATGGTGATTGTTTTAGTACCTTAAAACTGACATAATTAAGACTTCAAGTTTTAAAGTCTTATGGAGAATAATAGATTTGTTCCCAAATTACATAACTGCTAAATGACAGACCCAGCAATCACAAAGTTTCGACCTATATTTGTTTTCAGTACTCAAAATTGCCTCTGTAGCAAACAATGTGCAAATCATCATTCTAGATTTCTCTAAAACATTGAAAATAAAGTCCTTTCCCCTCAAGGTGCTTCCATTTAGGTAGACTGAACACTCCAAAACATGGACATTGGTTCTCTGGTTGGCATTTCCTCAGTCTTCTTTCCACTCATTTTTTAGATGACTTTAGAGTGATTGGTCCAGCTCATCCTATCCTGGCCAGGGTTGGGGAAGATGCCCTACTCACCTGTCAGTTGCTCCCCAAGAGGACTGCCATGCACATGGAGGTGAGATGGTACCACTTGGAGCCCAGCACACTGTTGTTTGCATATAAGGATGGAGCAGAGGTGACCGAGATGCAGATGGAGGAGTACAGAGGCCGGGTAGAGTGGATACAGGACAACATTGCAGAGGGAAGTGTGGCTTTGAAGATACATGATATTCAGCCCTTTGACAATGGACAATACTGGTGTCGCTTCCAGGATGGGAACTATTTTACAGAAACAAGCTTGCTGCTCAAAGTAGCAGGTGAATATCAGGGGAAAGACATTGGGTCTCTGAGGCAGAAGTATGTTTATTTGTGGTCAGCTTAGGGACTGCTAAATAATTCCCTTTGAGTCATCAAGGCAATTCCCACTACTGAGTCCTCCACACTTACTCCTTTGAATGCAAATTTTCTGGAGTCTTCAAAGCAAGCTCACTGTTTAAATATTCCCCCAAATTAGCCGGACTCGGTGGCTCAGCCTGTAATCCCGAGCCTTGGGAGGCTGAGGTGAGTGGATTGCCTGAGCCCGCGGGTTCGAGACCCGCCTGGGCAGCAAGACCTCATCTCTACAATAAATCAAAAAATCAGCCGGGCATGGTAGTGCATGCCTGTAATTCCGGCTACTTGGAAGGCTGAGGCGGAAGGATCGCCGGAGCCCAGCAGGTCGAGGTTGCGGTGGCCGGAAGTGGCCACTGCACTCCAGTCTGGGCGACAGTTTGAGACTCCAACTCAAAAAAAAAAAAAAAAAAAAAAATTCCCCCAAATTAAACTTGCACAGTTTTGAATTTTTAAAGGATTATTTGACATGTACTTATTAGCAATTTTTCTGGGGCATGAATGTGCGCCACCTAATGCTGGTATGCAGAGCAAGCCAACTGTGGCATGAGGTCAGCTGACTACTCAAATTCATATCTCAGAGTATTGGTTTCTCTCTACACAACCTTACCTATGCAGAAACTGAGATGCGAAGTCTTTGTGTCTTTGTGAAATGCTTCCAGTTAGAAAAGTAGCGAAGAGACTATGAAGGTTAAGAATATTGTGCTTTATGGAGATTATCATATCCTAGCGTTCAATAAATTGGAGACTCACCGATGCTTTTGGACATACCTACTGTGGATGTCAAGGTTCTGCAGAATGCATCATATTAGCTAAGCAGGAAGGGGTGGGGATAGAGGAGACAACTGGAGACTGGATCTGTCTTATGGGGAAAAAATGTGTAAAAAGTAAACTATCATATGATTCCCTGACAGAAATCACTTCTCCATGTGCTAAAGAAAAAATTAGGCAATTCCATTCACCTTATCTAGGAAATAGTCCTTTGCAGATATTAACTGATGCCGCTTCTTTATCTGCTCTCCCAGGAGGCTGTTTCCTAACATCCTTTTCTGTAGCACCCGTGACTGCCAATATTACTGTTATTATATTCAAAGTGACTCAAAATGGAAGAAAGAATTCATGTATTTCTGAGGTGTAGGGAGCAGATACTGATACATTTCACTATCAGCAACATTTACAAACAAACCACAATAATTCTAAGGCTGCAAGTGAAGGGAGCGGATCTCTTCCCCAGCAAGTGATAAAGACAAAATTCTCACCTATGGAAAATATAGTCCCCTTTGTTTGGGTTTGGGGGTTACGTGTTGAATAGAGACAGATTTTCATGAATACATAAATTGTTCTAAACTAGGATTTATCAAAAGCCTTTTCCCTCTGAACAGAATATTTAGTTACAAGGAACTTCTCCTGGAACTTCCCATTTTACATGCTGCAGTTCATCACACTGCATCTCAAGATCACAAGCACCAGCAAAGAAAATGGGAAGAATAGGCCCAGGGAAGTGATTTCTGACTGTATAGTAAATATTCTGTCTAAATTGAAACCTAGGTATCATCTGAAATGTCTAACAAAGTGCCTGATATGGATAGTTATAAGATGAAAAAGGCAGAATTCATGGCATAGAGGAATTCATGAGTAAATCACATGATTTACTCCTTTTTCTACTCTTATTCCCCTGTCTGGAGCTGAACAGATATACTTGTAGGATGGTAAAATTTAAAGATTTAGACCAGAGAGAAAATAAAGTGTATTTGAACTCCAATTTCAATGCAACTACTTTAACCTTTTTCTGTTCTTCAGACCCCTGAACTGCTGCCCTCTCCCTTTGAGCAAAGTCACTAGGCTGTCGGTCTCTATGATTTGTGCCTCTGTGAGCTCCAGGACTGAGGACTATAGCTTTCCTTTGCAGGTATGGGGTCTACCCCTAACATCCACATGGAAGGATCTGGGGAAAGCGGATTCCAGTTTGTGTGCACTGCAGGGGGCTGGTTCCCAGAGCCCCTGGTATATTGGAAAGACAACCAGGAAGAGAGGTTGCTGACAGTGTTTGAGAATCACATCCCAGATGAAGATGGCCTGTTCTATGTGGAAGACACCCTTGTGCTCCAGGATGACTCTGCAGAGACTGTGTCCTGCATCATCCATAACCCTGTCCTCACTGAGAAGAAGGCATCAATTGTCTACATCCCAGGTCAGTGTTCTGCCTCTAGGACCAACGTGCTCTGACCACCAGGAGAGATACGAGGGACTGTATTATAGTACCTTTTATTTTTTATACAGAGAAATCTCCAACAATTAGTAAAATGTATTAAAAGCTATATAGCAGTTTTTATTGAAAACACATACATTATAGTTTTAATAGCTGTTACTGGTACCTCACTTATTTGGGAAATTACCTTTTCTTCTACATTGATTCTTTTTATTCATAAGTATGCATTGCATTGTAAGATAAATAAAACAATATTCCGTAAATTTTTAATGCTGCGTGGTGCCAATTACTTTTACAAATCTTTCATATGAAGATAATCAAAGATGGAGATAACTGCATGCATAATATGATATTAATTATAGCCCCATTTATAAATAACAAATAAACCAACAAAAAATCCAATACCACAGTAGATTGTCATATTTTCATTACTATAAATTATAGCATTGCTGAAAAATGTCATTTTAAATAATTTCAATGGTTGTAAAAATTCTCATGATTTACTATTCAATGATGAAGTTTACATCTGTCTATTCATAGTTATTTCCAATCACATAAAAATTATTGGCTTTAAATAACTTATATGGTGATCAGAAAGAGCAGATACTGATGCATTTCACTATCAGAAATATTTACAAACAGGCCACAATAATTCTAAGGCTCCAGGTGAAGAGAGTGGGTCTTTTTCCTCCAGCAAGTGATAAAGACAGAATTCATATCTATAGAAAATATAGTACCCTTTGTTTGGTTTGGGAGTTTAGTGTTGAATAGAGAAAGAATTTCTAAGACTTTTGGGATGCCCTTTATATTTAGACATAAATATATAATAATTCATATAAAGGATAAAGAAAAAAGCAAATGTTATATTTTAATATTAAAATAAACTTTTATATTATATATAGTCTCTCTACATTATATATGTAATTTCTTAGTTTGTTTGTAAATTGCCTATGTCTAATAAAAATATCTAAAAAATAATATGTATTATTTTTGTAATGAATAGTTAAAAATTTATATAGTAAATAGCAGAAACAAACAGAATCTTGGGGAGATAGAAGTAAAGACATTTTTGTTATACAGAGAAGAGGAACAAACAGCTGCAGCACATGGAAATCTGGGGAAAAGGAGCATTATTTTTCCTCATTTACATTTTTTAAGAATAGAGCTTCTGACAAAATGTAGAATTTAATTTTTTTTTTGAAATAGTCTCTCTCTATTCCCTTAGACCAAACTTCTTTTTTTTTTTTTACAGTTTTTTTTTAAATTTTAAAGATATAGGTTACAATTCAGGGTTAAGTATACAAATGTTCATTATGCAGTTATCCTTGTTGATGAGATGTGCCCCTCCCTGGCAGTTTCCCACTACTGCCAATCCTGGCCCTTCACCCACCGGCAGTTTTCTAGTACTGTCAATATGAAAATTGTTCAAGTAGACCAAATTTCTTAATATGTTATTCTTGTTCTTTTTCCCAGAGAAATTGCAGACCAAGATGGGTAAGTAAGAGATCCTGGCACACACCTGTACAGGAAGCCTCTGCTCTTCCCAGTATGTGGGTGTTACTGTCACTCTGTGATCCAGAGAAGAAACGGAGATACTTTACCAAGTCTTATGTTCAGTTAGTACCATAGGTGACTGAAAACCACAGATGTCCACAGTCTCCTTCAGGGAACTTTCCATTGTGTAATCTGCCATATTAGAGGTTCATAAGGACTCCAGTAAGCCTTAGATAGTCACCTATAAGGAACACGGCAGCATCTCTGCTCTGTGTGGTGAGAGGAGAGGGAGTTGCTTTGAGGTGTGTAGAGCATGGCAGGAAAACCTGGGGGTCTGGAAGACCTTTTAAAGCATGTTGAATGTGAGTGAGACCAGCGTCATCATGATAACTAGAGGTGGCATCCAGGACTTCCATCCTCTAACCCTGCTATGGGTCCTGCACCTACTCCTCACTCCAGTAGGCTCCTAACCTCATGGCTATTGGAAGGGGGAGCTGTTCCTTTCTGGGTGCAGCCTGAGATCCTATGGACTGGGCAATAATTTTCTTCCTTTTTCTTCTTCTTTTTTTTTTGAGTTGGAGTCTCACTCTGTCATCCAGGCTGGAGTACAGGGGCACACTTACATCGACTGCACCCTCGACCTGCTGGGCTCAGGTGATCCTTCTGTATCAGCCTTCCAGGTAGCTGGAACTACAGGCATGCACCACCATGCTCAGCTAATTTTCTTTTCAATTTTTATTGTAAAGAAGAGGGCTCACCAAGTTACCCAGGCTGGTTGCAAACCCCTGGGCTCAGGCTATCCTCTCACCTCAGCCTCCGAAAGTGCTGGAATTATACAGGCTTGAGCCACCACACCCAGCCTCTTTTTCTTTTTTTTTTAACCTTATGATTAGACTGTAGGTATTATTCAACTGTACCTAAGATAAGTGGTTTAAAAAATAACCAACTGATTTAGAGCTCCATTCAGTTTCTCCTTTACCTACTTACCATCTCCCTCCCTTCTGTGGCCTCTGCTCTCAGCCCAAGACAACCACCCTGCTTCCTGCCCAAATGCACAAGAACCTGGATCCTTCATGTCTTCCTTCATTAATCCCACTCTTCATCAAGTCACCTGTTACAGGAATGTGTGTGCATGCGTGTGATCTTAAGCACACCTTTCAGCAGACGTAGGAGTATTTAAAGGAAGATCAGGGTGACAAACACACCTTAATTTTTGTCAGAGTCTTCTGTAACACCTTTGACCCCAACAGACCATAAAGATAAAGGGAAGGATGATGGGAAGGTCAGAGGTAACTCTGCAATCTGAGAGATACACCTGAGTCAGAGACCCTTCTATCTCAGGTAGCAAATGTGTCTGAACAACTGAAACCTTAACTGACAGAGCTTGTGAGATGCATATCAGGAAGTCAAGCTGGTGTTTGCAGCAGGTTGACACATGTTTGTACGCCTCAATTAGATTATAAGGGAAAGAGTCACTCCTCTGAGTTCTCTGAGCCAACTCAACATGCCCATGGGCTCTCAAGCACAATAATTACAACCCCATGTCATTTTGTTCCTAAGTCAGGCTGACCTTCTGGAACCACAGTTAACCAAAGTAGAAAAATGGAGCTTCCTTTTGCTGTGTGTCAGGCGGGGGAGGAGTTTCTTCAAATTTTTCTACTAAAAGTCCACCTGGAACTTATTTTCAACCCCTCCCCATTATCTAGTCAGAGAGTGAATTGGCTCCAGTGACCTCAAGGCTCGCAGGTCTATGTGCCTCTGTTCACACTGCATGGTCATCCATGTACCTTATATGAACTATTTTGTTTAGCTCCACAACTCTATGATTGGGGGAGTAATACACTAAATTTATCATTTTAGAAAGTGAGGTATAGACAAATCAAGACATAGTTGAAGATTATATAGATATCAAGTGTTAAAAGAAAATCTTTAGACAGACTAAATTTAGCAGGATTTAACTGAACAAAGACCAATTTGCAATTCAGGCAATCCTCAGAACCAGAACATGTTCAGAGGACTCTGGGCAGCAATATGGTCAGACAGTATTTATGGACGGAAAACAGAAGTGAGGTACAGAGACAGATCTACTGATTACAGCTCAGTGTTTGCCTATTTCAGCAAAATTTGAACATCTGGCTACATGTAATTGACGAAGCATGACTGCTCCTCAACTATTCTTTACAGACATATAATTGTAAAGTATGAACTCCTAAATTAGGCTTTCAGTTAGTTTCCATACTAAGTTAGGTTGCGGTTTGTTACATAGGGACTGAGGTGCAGAGGCATCCTCTGGTCAAATTTGTGAAATCCTCATTTTATTCTGAAAATTTTAGCTGCAAAAATTTTAAATTATTGATCTGTAAACTGAACAAAATTATAGGTAAGGGCGGGTGGGGGTTCAATTACTGATTTTTTTCCTCAAATATATCTTGGGGCATTTCTTCCCAAGGACTATGTCTTTCTGGAGTCTCTGAATCATCCACTTTTTCAAAGGATGACCTTAGTCTCACAGCTTCCCTGGGATGCCTGTGGTTTCTAAACCCCATAGAGGTGATCTTCGTGATGATATTATTTGTTCCATTTTGATTTTTTCCATTGTGCTTTGTCTGCTTTATTAAACAGCTTCCTTAAAAGTGATTGGACCTTCTCAGCCCATCTTTGTTGGAGTGGGAGAAGACATACAGCTAAACTGTTACCTTTTCCCCAAGGCTGACGCACAGAACATGGAGGTGAGGTGGTTCCGGTCCCACCGTCACGCAGCTGTACATGTGTATGTGAAAGGGAACCATGTTCCTGGGGAACAAATGGCAGAGTATAGAGGAAGGACTACGCTGGAGATTAACACCATCAATGAGGGCAGAGTGACCCTGCAGATACACAGTGCCAGACTTTCAGATGATGGAAAGTACCACTGCCTTTTTGAACAAGGTGGTGTCTATCAGGAGGCCACTTTGGATCTGAAGGTGGTAGGTAAGGAATCTGGATAGATGTTTTGCATTCAACACCTATTGTTACTACTTTAAGATGCTAGTTCCTAGAAAATTTATCTGGTTTTTGAAATTTTCTTGAATGTCATTTGTTGTAAAATTTATATTAAACCTTGCACTGTGTAGGAACAATTGTAGATACTCAAAGTCCATCATAGTGCAAAATGTAAATTCTGGGAAATGTAAGAATTTCTAGGAAATATAATAATTTGAAGACTAAACTAGATCCACCAAATTAAAAGGAATTATAAAGATTGACAGTTCCTGCAGGGATGGATAAAAAAAGGTAAAAATCACTCCCTGCATCATGATTTCCCATTGTCTGAATTGTGAATAAAGGCCACTGAAGACATAGGCCAACATTTTGGATATTCCACATGTCTCCAATGTATTTTGAATCCAAATTCATAAACATATTTGGAAAATATCCACAGAAAGACATGTTGAGAAGTTAAATAAGTCCCATTATTTTCTACCATTGGGCATAGATATTTATAAGATTCTGATCTTTGAGAATATCTCCTAACATTTTTATATTGTTCATGTGATCCATGCCTTGGTCAAAGTTATTTTGTTCTCTGCAACAGAAGAAAAATATTGGATATGAAAAATTATCTTACTTAATCTGTTCCAGTATTTTTTTTTTTTTTTTTTTTGAGTTGGAGTCTCACACTGTCACCCAGACTGGAGTGCAGTGGCCGTTTCTGGCCACTGCAGCCTCGACCTGCTGGGTTCCGGCGATCCTTCCACTTTGTTCTAGTATTTTTTAGGAATACAATAAACAAACAAACAAACAAACAAACATGCAAAACAAGAAAATGCTCCAGCCAACCTCATCCCTAAGTGGAGTATAATTCTCCTTTAACTCTGTTCTCCTCCCCAAGCCCTCTGCCTTCCCCTCTTCTCTCACATGGAAGTCAGTGACTCCCCAACCACTTGAAGAGAGACTAGGCTTTGGTTACTTGATCTCTGTCTTCAGGTCTGGCTTCTTCCCCACTGATTACCACAGAGAGGCTAATGGATGGAGAAATGCAGCAGATGAGCTCTTCAGATAGATGGTTCCCACAGCCCCACATGCAGTAGAGGAAGATAGAAGAGAAAGCAATAAAACCATCTTCTGAGGCTATGACTCAAGGTGGTCATGCATTGTTCCATGTGGAGACATTTCAATTGGCCACAAACATCTCTCTTGTGAATGTGATTTATTCCATCAGTATGCCCATTTTGGTCGAGGAGAAAACAGCAATTTTTTCTGTTTCATGTGGGTGATTCCATATGTTCCTTTCTGGTTTGGGACATAACTATTAAGACCAAGCCAGACTTACTCATTCTGTTATTCTTTAAAAATAATTTTTATTTTTTCCCTCTGATGATTTTCCAGACATTTAGGAATCTTACTCCTCTTTTTCCCTACATCCCCAACTAGAGCCTAACACTGTATTCTTTGTTGGGTGCACACTAAATTCTCATAATTGACTCTGTCTTCACTCTATCTCCAAAATCTTCTGATGTGAAAACTATTATAGCATTTTGTTATTTTCTTCTCATCAAAGATTTTGTTTCTGGATTAAAATCTAATTTTTATTTACACCCTCTTTATAGCTGTGGCTTAGGTAATTTTATCCTTTTGCCATCTAAGTTATTCTAGTGATTATATGATGCAATTGGAAGAGAGAAGGAAAAAAATTGTGCATCTCTGAGAGGAGCCAATACTAAGTTAAGGCATAAATTTGCAGTCTCTCCTCTGTTTTCAACACAAGAAGGAGCAGACTAACTGCCTCCTCGAGAGGTTCAATTTCCTCTCTTCTTCCCATTCTAGGAGCTGCTCAGATGAAAAAGACAATCTTGATATTGTACTAGCTTCATGATTTAATGGGAGCCTGTGGTTTCATTTTAGAGTCCAGCATGATGTTTTCATGGAAGATGCTGCTTATTTTGGCTTTGCTTCTTGCTGCAATTGTAGACCTAATCAGGAGGAAGAGCAGTAAAAAAGTAAGTTAGGTAAATGGAAACAGTGTGAGCACACTCTGTACTGGGAATTTCACCCCACACTTTATAGAACCTCCCTTTTCCACAATTACCTATGGGAGGCATTCAATGACTATTCAATCATTAAGGAAACATGAGAAACATGAGAGTCCATGGCTTATGTGCACGTAACTGAGGCTCAATGTTGAATGAGGTAAGAGTTTACAGTCACAGTAAAAGCAAAATAATTATTATAAAAGATAATAACTGAGTTTTCTACTGCCCATTCTTCAGTGATCTAGTTAAGGAAGAGAAAGAAAAAAGTTAGTGGCATAGCTGCCCTTCTTTTCAAGACTGCAAGCTGAGATTTCACTGAGATTCAGTTGGCATGACTAGTTCATGGAAATCTTTAAAAATATGGTGATCTACTTATTGGTGATTCCTGTTCAGCCAGCATAGGACTTTTCACATGTTGTTAGGGAGACCATTTTGTGCACTCTAAAAAGTTCTTCCATCTTAAATTTCTTATGTCAGTAAACTTTTGTTTGCCTGTTAATAGCATGTAATTAATATTTCTCAATATTGATTAATTATCAGAATTAATTTTCTTTCTTTGCAGTGAATGTGACACTGGATTCAAATACAGCTTACCTGAAACTGATTCGTTCTGAGGAAAACAAGGGTGCGGCCTCTAAATATTTGGACATTCAGACATTTCACAGAGATTTAACTTCCTATAGGACCAGGAGGGGCTTACATCAGGGAGGTGGTATTGAGAGGTAAAGGTTGGGGACAAGCCAGGAAGGGGGCCCAGGGTTGTCAAAGACAGTGTGATAAGGAAGGAAGTCATCTCTGTGCACCCTGAGAATGAGCTTTAGGCAATGGGGTTGCTATGAAAGAGAGTAGTGGATCATCATCTGTCCTCCAAACTGTTTCTCCCTGAAGGGGTCCATCAACAGATCAGAAACGCTCTAACTGTGCCTGTGAACACTTCTGTTTTTATAATATGACCAGCAAGTGCCCTATCTATACCTTCCGTGAAACGTTCTTCTCAGGACTCTGTACTCCCTATTCCTTCTTTGATTCCCTGATGTAGGTTCTCTGGACATTTTTCCTGCACCCAGAAAAGCCTCTTTAACATCTCCAAGGAAAATATGAACCTTAGATTTTGGTAATGAGGATGATATTCCAAGTCCCAATCTTTTCTCCTTTCTTCAACTGCTTGGAGGGGGTTTACATGATCATCAAGATACCAAGTCGAGTGCTTTAATTCTATTCAGGTTTCAGACTGATTTCTTCCAAGACCTATCCTATCCCAGGTTCTCTGATACCTGATCTACTAATCATAATCTGGTATTTCATGATAAGGATCATTAGAAAATTTAATGGGAAATGCAATTTAGCCTAGAGGAAGAAATGAAAGGCATAATCAAGTCTTTGATCAGTTTCTTTAAGATGATGACAATTAATTGTCCACATAAGTGGAAAAGAGAATAAAAAAATACAGTTAAAAATGAATGAGATAAAATACAGAGTACAGAACAAGAAAAATCTAATCACTAAGATAAAATCTTGAAAACCCTATGAAGTGTTATGAAATCCTTACTGCAGACTCTCTCAGAAAGTTAATACAGAAAGTAGAGTGAGAAAAAAACCTTAGAATATCTGATCTAAGAGAAAAATTAATTATGTATCATGTTTATAAACATGTCAATTTTGGTTTCAGAATAAAATAAAAGCATAATGTAAAATTAATAATTATAAAATAAAAACAAACATAAGCAATAAATGCAACACAGTAAAACTATTTTAAAGTCTTCAGGAGTCAAAGAAGAAAAATTATATGTGGAAGAAGAATGTGAGAAATAAACACTTTTGGAAAGAGTCTTAACAGGTTATGAAGTGAGAAGGAGGAATACCTGCCAATAACCCTGACCCTCTGCTGCCTCTAGAATGGTACACATCTAGAGCACTCTGGAGTTTCTCTTTTGGGTCATAGCATTTTTTCTCTATCTTTAAACTCATGAATTTATGTTAGAAACTATGAGTTATTCTTCCACAAGTGTTTATACAATAGTTTTATTTCATTAAAAAATTTCAGTTGTAGTAAAATATACATAACAAAATTTATAAGTGTATTCATTTTAAAGTGTGATTATATAGTATTTAGTACATTCACAATGTTGTCCGATCATCAACATTGTTTAGTTCCAGAATCTTTTCAACACCTCAATGAAAACTCTACATACTCTAAGCAGTTACTACCCATTTTTCTTGTCCCTTACCCCTTGGCAATCTACTTTCTGTCTCTATGAACTTTAGTATTCTGGATATTTTATATAAGTTGAGTAATCTCTCTTTGGTTTCTTTTAATTAGCATAATATTTTCAGTTATTTGATGTTGTAGCTTGTACCACTTCTCCATTCCTTTTTAAAAAAATTAACAGACATTATTCTTAAAAACAGTTTTTGTAGGTTTATAGAAAAATTGAGTGGAAAATCAGGAGAGTTTCCAGATCCCTCTTCCCTTTCCCCATAGCTTCTTTATTATTAACATCATGAAGTAGTGTGATATATTTGTTATAACTGATGAACCAACAGTGAAATGTTATTTTCAGTTAAAAATCGACAGTGTACATTAAAGTTCACTTTCTGTGTTTTTCATTCTATGGAGTTTATACTTTGCATTGATACACCCTTTATATGTGTGAATAGTCTGTTATTAGTAAATACACTGGGTTTGTCTGAAAATATTTTTACTATTACTTTATTTTGATTTAGTGTAATAAAATGATTTTTAATAATGTCTGAATTAACTATTATTTTTCATTTACTTTTGAGCATTCTTAATCAATCTAGTTGTCTGCTTATTAGTCTTTGTTTGTTTAGGCTCTAAGAACAAACATATCATTTTTCTTGGGGGAAAGTCTCTTGAAGATGTATTTTTTTTATCAGTCACATTCTCTCACTATATATTAAGAAACACACACTCTTTTAGCTTTACAAATTAGTTGATGAATTTTCTAATTATAGCTAGGAAAAGCCACAAGGAGAAGAAGGATTGGGGTATGAGGATGATGCCTCCAGTCACTGGAGCAGTCACTGTGGCTGATGGATAAAAATTGGAATGGCCCCTCAGGATGTGATTCCCTCTTACTCCAGATGTATAGCCAGCTGGATATAATCTGAGGGAAATTCTTAGACTAGATGTTCATGAACCTTAGAAAATGAAGGACATACCCTCATGGAAATTGGAACTGGCATCCAATTCTTGAACAAAACTCGAAACCCATAGACCATAAGAGATAAGATAGACAAGTGGGACCTCATTAAACTGACAAGCTTCTGCAAAGCCAAAGAAACCATCAAGAGAGCAGAGACAGCCCACAGACTGGGAAAAAGTATTTGCCAACTCCAAGTCTGACAAAGGCCTAAC